>NC_087218.1:1854538-1944538 GCF_015104395.2 Macrobrachium nipponense | reverse complement strand
CCTTTAGACGTTCAAATCCTTTTATATCAGTTTAGACTAATCCTACAACCTTTAGACGTTCAAATCCTTTTATATCATTCTAGACTAATCCTACAACCTTTAGACGTTCAAATCCTTTTATATCAGTTTAGACTAATCCTACAACCTTTAGACGTTCAAATCCTTTTATATCATTCTAGACTAATCCTACAACCTTTAGACGTTAAAATCCTTTTATATCAGTTTAGAATAATCCTACAACCTTTAGACGTTAAAATCCTTTTACATAATTCTAGACTAATCCTACAACCTTTAGGCGTCCAAATCCTTTTATATCATTCTAGACCAATCCTAAACCTTTAGACATTCAAATCCTTTCATATCAGTCTAGACTAATCCTACAACCTTTAGACGTTCAAATCCTTTCAAATCAGTCTAGACTAATCCTACAACCTTTAGACGTTCAAAGCCTTTCCATCAGTCTAGACTACTCTGCAACCTTTAGGTTTCACATCCTTTTCTATTAGTCTAGACCAGCGGTCTTCAAAACTTTTTGAGGTCATGGCCTACTTTAGATATCTCCAAATACCCACTGCCCACTACTTCAGATTTAGAATAGGAATTGATAAGTTCAAAATACTACATATACTTCCTGGGACTGGAATTTTATTACATGTTATTACCATAAATTCAGAATATAAATTTTCATAAATTCACTATACAAATATGCTCAGAATCTTTTCATGACCATTTTTATGACCTAAAAATTGACTAGTGAACAATTTACTGGGATAGAATAAGATAAAGAAAATATATTTATTTCCATATTTTTACATATACTGTTTATTTACAATTATATGTCCGGACAAAAGAAAATGTAAATTCATTTTTTATTTTCATATAGTATATTTAACTTTAAATTCTACGTTTTTTAGTCAGTGGCCCCATCTGATAATCAGCCCATGGCCCACAGTTTGAAGACCACTGGTCTAGACTTTAGACTAATCCTACACCCTTTAGACGTTCACATCCTTTTACACAAGCGCCTCAGCGGCGTGGTTGGTTTGGTTTTTGCTTCTCACCTCGGTGGTCGCGGGTTCGATTCTAGGCCATTCCATTGAGGAGTGAGAGATGTGTATTTCTGGTGATAGAAGTTCACTCTCGACGTGGTTCGGAAGTCACGTAAAGCCGTTGGTCCCGTTGCTGAATAACCATTGGTTCCATGCAACGTAAAAACACCATACAAACAAACAAACAAACATCCTTTTACATTAGTCTAAGTCTAACTCAGACCTTGACAGAGGGCAGGTGTATTTATCATCCTACTAACGTCTGTGGTTTCACAAGACAGGTCAGTGACGCAAGTGTACGTAGATCCTCCTCGGCGTTGAAAGTCAACCTTCCGGGATTCAAAATGGAAGAAAGTGCGATGCTTGGCAAAGTATTATTGTGAAATTGAGGCACTTCGCACAAATCCTAAGCTAAATACTCTCATGTTTTCTGTTATGTGAAAGGAAACAAGAAAAATCAACACCCAACCTTGCGACAAAGAGCTTTGGTGTTGGGACTAGTGCCAAGCCCTCGCTTACCTCAATCAATATGTCACCATATTCTCCTGGGCAAACAGGTTTGAAGTCTTAATATTCAAGACCTAGTCAAATCCTGATTCTAAATTTTATTTGTATAGCTTTTCCTGGAATTAGAACCGTAATTCAGAGAAGCCTGCCAGCACCGGACTTTATTAGAAAAATAACTTTCAGAGATTCATAGGTTTGACGGACATCAAACTAGGCATTCACCTGACCTTTCGCATTATTTCATGCGGACAAAGGAAAAACGTTTCTAAAAAGGAAAGCAATTTACATAGTAATTTACTGTTAAAAGGCGAGATAGAATAGTGTTTCGCCCATGTTTGTCTACGACTGAAAAGGATTTAACATATTTCAGTTATAATCACAGTTACCTTGCAATTGTCGAAAGAGCTTTTGAATACGGATCTTTTCATGCACAACCTGATGCATGTTATCCTCTATTTAATGTTTTTTTTCTGCAAACATTCTTGATAATCTAGCTGATCAGTGTCGAATGTAGACACGTCACCACCACGGTGAGATGAAGGATAGGGCAACAGTCATCACCACTATCTGTAACATCACCATTATAAACAGTAATATGGCTGTTACAAGCAGTATTTTGACGATGATGATAATGATAACCTCGTCGATAATATCTTTCCTGTGTTCCGGCAAAACTTGCTTGCACTGGCAAGCATCATTCTGTTTGCTGCTTTCACTGAACCTCTCATTCTTAAAGTGTATATATCCATTGTCAGCAACACGCAATATTCTCCACCGCTGCTAAGTCCAACCTCCCTCCCTCACTCTCTCTCTCCTCTCTCTCTCTCTCTACCTATACCTTCCTCTCTCTCAACATTTGCAATTTGCCTTGGGGTTTCTTTGTGCTTGGATTTTTCGTAGGCGAATACATTTGATCATGCCACCCTTTTCTCTCTCTCTCTCTCTCTCTCTCTCTCTCTCTCTCTCTCTCTCTCTCTCTCTCTCTCTCTCTCTCTGTATATATAAACTATAATTTACATTTTACTTCTTGCACCTGGATCTTTTGCGGAGAAAGTGAGAAAATTGTTCAGCTATCAGTCATTTCCTTCATAACCTCAGATGTTCTGTGGGGATGGGGGGAAGGGGGGGGGGACTTTGTGCGATTCTCTTAAACCCACATCATCATCATCATCATCATCATCATCATCATCATCATCATCATCATCATGATCGACGTGGTCGTCATCTTCATCATCCATATTCAGAGACACGAACAGAACAAGTGTCACAAGGAAACGCCATCTCTCCCAAACGGCACAACCTAGTGACCCGATTCGATTGTGCCGAAATCAATAGTGTCACATAGACAAACGGACAGAAAAGCCCCCTCCCTCCCTCCCTCCCTTCTATGGAAGAGGAGTGGTGACACCACCAGCTCCACCCCTTTCCCCCGACCAAACACAAGGTATTAGAATAGAACAGAATACAGAATTGAAGCTAAAGGCTAGGACTTATGAGGTCATTCAGCGCTGAAACGGAAACTGACACTAAAAAGGTTTGAGAGGTGTAGCAGGAAGGAAACCTCAACGCAGTTGCACTATGAAACAACTGTTAGGAGAGGGTTGAGGAAAGAAAGATGGAAGAAAGAAAACATGAAGGGAGGTAAGTGAAAGGAATGAAAGGGGTTGCAGCAAGGGGCCGAAGGCACGCTGTAAAGAACCTTCTTCAAGTGATAATGCCTACAGTGCACCCTGACGGCACTGCCCTCCTGACTCAAGGCATTATGCACGTTGCTCAACTTCTCCTCCTCCTCCTACATCACCTATCACCTCCCCTCCCTCTCACCCCCTACACTTCCGGCGATACGAGGACTTTTCTTTCATGTTCCATCTTTAGACACTAGGGTACCTTGGATTCTTTCAACAATAACAAATACCTTTTCTCTGAGGAAAAACCGACGAAACGAAACTAACAGACACCGTAGGCCCTACAACCCCCTATATCACGCGCACACACACCGACTAACATACATATTATGCACAGGTACTCTTCCTCAGGCAAACAAAGAAACCCACAGTCATACTATGTCGGAAGCGAAGGCCCTACTCTCGGTCACCTACTGAGAAACCATATACTCACCTACTCTACCGAGTCGGATCAACCTTTTATCGGGTCAGAGTGCAAAGGCGAAAACGTTTTCAGATGTTGAAAAGTCTCCAAGTCAGCAGTAAGTGCATGCATGACGCCTATGATAGAGCCCGCACGTGGACCGCATGCGCCCCCGCCCGTGAATATCAATAATATACAGGCCACTCCACTTCCCCTAAAGGGTATGTACCGCCCCAACCCCCACCCACCCACCCCCCCTTTTCTCATTCGCCCCGGTAGGAAGTCCCTTCTTTCCCCTGTCACACGCAGGTAACATAACACGACCACTGAGCAATATTCTATGGGCACCACCTTCCACGGCCATTGAACTGCCACCGCGAATAATGGCGATGTTGAGAGCACGGTCTGTCTCCGATCAGGAATTTCGTGGAACTCCTTCCAAACTCTGTGGAACGTGTGTGTGTGTGTGTGTGTGTGTGTGTGGTGTACATTATGAAGGGCTTAAAGTCCTATATTTCCCAAGAAAATGAAAAAGAACAGGCTACTGTGTGTGCGCATTATGAAAGGTTTATAGTCGTAGATTTCCCAAGAAAATGAAAAAGAAGAGCGTAGCAGCCATTAATAAGATAAACTTACACTGCACTCACTCTCTCTCTCTCTCTCTCTCTCTCTCTCTCTCTCTCTCTCTCTCTTCTGTCTGTCTATGATATAACAGACGTGGAAAAAAAACTCGAAACTGCTCCATTTTTAACGTTTTTGGGACACAATTTATAAAAATCTTGAACTCGATTAAAGGGAGAAGAATGAAGAGACAGTTCCTCCACGCCGGGATGCAACCCTGGTTAGAACAGCGTTCCACCAGCGCTAGACAAATCAGGCTATCACGATGAATGAGAACCGATTTCACGTTATAAGCTCGCAATAAGCTCACAATCATATTATACCGTTCTAATTTACGTAATGCTAAAGATCCTTTATTTCCCCCTGAAATATGTTGAATCTACCGGTCATATTAACCAGATCTAGGTGAATAAAATGGCTAATATGGATATGAATCCGCGTACAATTACATTAGTGTAGGACGGCTGTTCTCCATGTTTAAGTCTCGAGTTCTGGCGTAGAAGAGTGTTTCTTTATTTATGCCCCACATTCAGATCCAAATCTTTCAATTGAAAGTGTGTCCTAAATTGTTTGTTTGTGTGGTTCTTTTATGTTGCATGGAACCAGTGGTTATTCAGCAACGGGACCAACTGCTTTACGCGACTTCCGAACCACGTCGAGAGTGAAGTTCTATCACCAGAAATACACATCTCTCACTCCTCAATGGAATGCCCGAGAATCGAACTTGCGTCCACCTAGGTGGCACGCCAACACCATACCGAGCACGCCACCGAAGTGTGTCCTAAAAATAGAGCAAATCGAACACTGGGAGTTCATGGTGAGTTGGCCGGTATTGACGTAGATAAAGCATATATGGGGCCGATTAATATCACATACATAATAAAAGAAGAACCCGAGGTCTCACCGACTATATTTCATTCCCTGTTCACATACACACACACACACACACACACACACACTCTCTCTCTCTCTCTCTCTCTCTCTCTCTCACGCAAACAGGCATCCAACTGGTCAGCAAAGACGACAAGCACATTATATATATATAGACATATATATATATATATATATATATATATATATATAATATATATATATATATAATATATATATATAAAGATGAAGTCGATTCCTGGTGACATTAGGGCCATGAAGCTGGTTTTGTCACTGTGTGTTACCAAGAGAGAAAGAAATACAAAGATGCCACAAGTAAAATAGAATATGAGAACAGAGAGAAACGAAGATAGGTATCTCATTTGTCGTTATACAACCTACATATTTCATCTGCTTTTATTATTATTATTATTAATCCCGTTGACCATCAGCTAAGGATATCCGAGCGACAAGAGGGGATTAGCAACTCTCAAGGAAACCAGAACAGCCATCATATAAATGATGGCTCAACAAGAAGTAGTTCCAGAAGACTGCTGGGCCTTGACCCAGGTTGACAACCTACACATCTCTTGAAAATGGGTCACATATAGGGCCTGAAAGTACTCGATTGTTGAGTAACATAAAATGTAAATACTTATAAGTAAACACGATATACACAGTAATTTTGTGGGTTTCTTTTTCAACATTATTATTATTATTATTATTATTATTATTATTATTATTATTATTATAAGTTAATAAGGGCCAAAACTAGCAAGTACGTCCAAGGCTTCAACTGCACTGAGACTTAAGTTCCTTTTCGGAAAGTTTGGCACTAAAATACTTTAGATCCCCAAAAATCAGCCATAACTGACCGGACGTTCACCGTGGGTCAAACCTAATCATTGTAATGGTTACAACTCTATTCGCTTCTTCCCTGACAAGAGACAATCCTGCTTCGAATGAGCATGTAATATTTTCATATTCTAATGGAATTCGATTTTGTATTTTACTCCATCCGGTTGGATTTCTTGTCTCACCTACTTGGACAAATTCATCGTACTCTCCAAATTTAAACTCAATAAACATGACTGCAGCCAAGATATTATGTGTGACCTTCAACTAGGACATATAATTTTTCCAAGTTGAAAACTATACCATTTTAAACACCATCACCAAAGTAAGCAACAGACTAAGTAAAGAATCATTATTTCGGACTTGAACTTATGACCTTATGCTCCAAACCACACTTGTACTGGCCAAGGTCATAATGTGCTTGGGTGTAATAATGGAACAAATCTACAAAACTGAACGCAATATCGCGAATGTGAGCACTGACCACGAAAAACTAAACACTCCTACGACACATGACCGGACGCAACGACAGACAGACAGACAAATCGTTTACCAACAAATGAAAAAATGCGCCAAAGTTTCTTCTGCGCAATCGAGTTTTCTGTATTACGTATAATGCTTCCCAGTTACTTCCCAGATGCGGTAGTGAGGGTGCATTCCTCGACTCCGGAAAGCGCTGCCAGATGCGCGAGCCATGGCTAACTTGAACCTTAAATACAATAAAAACTACTGATGCTATAGGGTTGCAATTTGGTATGTTTGATGATTGGAACGCGGATGATCAAAATACCAATTTGCAGCCCTCTAGCCACTGTAGATTTTTAGATCTGAGGGCGGACGTAAAGTAGTGCGGGCCGACAGGCAAAGCCAGCACAATAGTTTTCTTTTACAGAAAATTAAAGGTACAAGTAAACGTGGTTATTCATATTGACTGCATCAAAATGAAACGCGTGCAAACTATGACTTGGAATCGCCGCAACATAATTTACGAATTCCACAAGCTTGAGTGAGACCTTGTGTGTATTTGAAGTTGCCGGGTAAACTTAAAAACCTGATGACTTCTCAAGCAGTCACGTTGAAAGGTCCGTGAGTGGATTCTGGCTTGCTGGAACAGCTTAAGAATATTTAAAGGATTAAAGCCTTGGGAAGGGAAGCCCAAAGTTCCTGGCACTCTTACTTTAATTGTTATTTATCTTATTTTCATTAGTTATCCATCTTTTCTTTTTCTCTTTCATAGTTCCCCTTTAAATACCATTTCATACTCCGCTCTGGGTTGCTTTCCTTACTTGAGCCTTTAAACTTGTGCATTGATACTTCAAAATATGAATAAAAATAATATGAAAATGTTCAATGAATAATGGAAACGTCTGGAAGAACTTTTAGTAACGCAGAATGGAGCCTGTGCATAGTACTCCAGTGACAGGGAATGGGACAGAATCTTTACAAATCTAAAGTACTCTTTAAAGACCGACTCACGCTTTGTTCTAAACTATGCGAGAGAAAGCGAAAGAGAAAATTCCAAAAATTAAACTAGCAATCAGGGAATAACGTTATGCATGAACATTCACTTTGTGAGCGCCTTTCATGCATTCAATCTTCTGTGATCAATATTCTCTTTTCCCTTTCCTACTGCCTTCGTTAGCTCCATTTTTGGTTATGGAAGGGGCGTGAAATAGACCGAGCTACCAGCAATCTGTATAATAATAATATCCGAGTGGATCTTGTCTGTCCTCCTCTGGGTGACAGTAGGGGAGACACGATACAGCCACCCACCAACCTGCAAACATGTTTGTCTGGCCCAGGTGGGGTGGGGTAGGTAGGGGAACGGGAGGGTAGGAGAGAAATCCACCCTCCTGAAAACCTGTTTGCCCGCCCCGGGTGGAGGTAGATAGTAGGGGACCGAGAGGATAACGGAGACAGCAGCGCCGGGTTCCAGCGCGCCAACAAGCTCGTAAGATAAATAATCGCCATTCGTATGTTTCATAGAACCTTCATTTCCACAGCTAAAAATGACGGAATTAAAATGAACGATATCACTTTTGAACCCACCGGACTACAACGTACTTTCATAGAATTATCTAGAAATGAAAGAATAAGACTGAAAAACCATCTGCTACCCACAAAACACGTACGAAGCACTAGAATGATGAACGAGTACACTGAGAAGGCCGATGGAATTGGAAAAGAAAATTCCTTTCATCTACTCACCACTCTACCAGACAACTATGGACTCACATGAAACAACCAAATTGTTCACTTCCTTACTTCTCGTCCCTCACTCTCCTGGCTTCCTTCACTGACCTGTTAGAAAAAGTGAAAAAATAAATGTCATGAAAGTCATCCCAGTCCTTTGTTTACCTAGAAGGGAATTACCCATATATTTAATCATCTTTTTCATCTTTCAAAATAATATAAATTACATCTACCCAAACGAAGTGCATAGTTTCAGTCTATGGAAGGGAGAATATAATGTTTAGGGCAAAGGCAAAGCACTGGGACCTATGAGGTCATACAGCGCTGGAAAGGAAAATGAGAGTAGGTAGGTTTGAAAGGTGTAATAGGACGAAAACTTAAAAGCAGTTGCACTATGAAACAATTGTTAGGAGAGGGCAGATAGCAATGTGGAACCAGAAGGTTAGTTTAACCAGACCACTGAGCTGATTAACAGCTCTCCAAGGGCTGAGCCCAAAGGATTATATTTTTTTATGTGGCTAGGAACCAATTGGTTACTTAGCAACGGGACCTACAGCTTAATGTGGGATCTGAACCACATTATATGGAGAAATGGATTCCTAAACATCAGAAATAAATTCCTGTGGTTCCACTCTGGCAGCAACTGGGAGCGAACTCGGGCTATGTTTCACTCCATTTCATCTTATTGCAAGCATTTGCATAATTCTCCTCCACGCATTACCATCTTCATTTGATGTTCTTTGCTTGTAGTTTTCAACACGAAGAATTTTCCCCGTTACTGATTTCACAACTTCGGGCATTATTATGTGTGGAAAGTAGTAATCTGATCTCATACGGTTTAGATAAACTATCAAAAAGGACAATCTTGGCTGGCTGCAGAAACACACTTTCAAAACGGGTTCACGGTGATATATAAAAGAAAGAAAGAAAAAAAAAATGCGACAGACCCACGGACTCGCAGATGGAACTTATCGACATTGTATAAGAAAGGAGTTTCTTATACAATGAATCGCGGGGAATTTAATTCTTCAAGGATTGAGACGAAGTGAGGCTATCTGGTTGGTTTCTATGAGTAGAGTTGCAACAAGTAACTTTACATAGGTATTAACCGCTGCCCCATTAAAATTGTATCTGGGCTGTCGAAGACTGTATTATATTTCGTAAAGCTGCAGAAACGAACGGACTAATTTTTTCGGAAAAAATAGTGACAGAATTCTACGGTTCCTTTACCTATCTTTTCGTACGAACTGAAAAAATCTATCCTATAATAATGTATACATGTTAAGACACTTCGCGAAGGCATCTATATCCCTCAAAGGAAATATCATTTAGATCCTTAAAAAAATCCTTGAGATCTATTAGTGACAGCCAAACTGATTTGTGAGTGAGAATATACAATTCAAAGCCGTAAATTTAACAAAGTTGAATACAACTGCGAAAACTATATATACAGCATGCATCCAACTACTCTTTGTCCACCGTTGTTTTTTTTTTTTTTTTTAGAAGTTCTTTCATTAATAATGAAATGAACAGCTCGACATAAATTTTGAAAAAAGGTTATTTTTAAGGCCAAAAAGGTTATTTTTAAAGCCATGAAACCTTAGTTGTACGCCCCAAAGCTCTGTAAATGGAGGACAACCTGTACAATTTACAGACATCGGTATTACAAGGTTCTACAGAGGTCATCTGTGGTAAAAAGTTCTACCGTCTGGCAACTGGGAACGCTATAAGGACCATAGGTAGTTGCGAATTGAGGGAATAAGATGAAAAGATTCAAACGAGGAATTTACAAAGATGAAGCAATTGGTTAGAAGAACCATGAACTCGGACAAATGGTTAAGTTGATAGTAATTCTTCGATAACATTAGTAGCAAGCGTAAGGGTCAAATTACACTGCACCTCGGGTGTGTGTGAAGGGAATGGACTTAAGTGGGGTGTACATTAGTCTCCGATTGAAAAGGATTCTAGCGAGGAGGTAAAACGCCAGCATATTCGTGGCAGGAAACACATGTCGACGAAATCAATATCTTTAAAACTTTGCGAACACTAATAAAATTTTGTCAAGCTGAAAGATAATCTGTTGAATATCACTGTGGAGATTTCCAAGAACTTATGAGTGTGACTGCAGTTACATAAAGAACAAACGCAGCCCAGACAAATTACAAAGATAGATTTGAAAAGAACTGGAGGAAGGGTGACGGGAGAGCCGAGTTTCGATTGGTTGTGGATTGGATGTGTGGTGTGACATTCGACGTGGAAAGACTGCAGCGCATGCCATGAATACTGGAAGAAGGCGGAGGAAGAAGAGTCCAGTCTATCCTCGGCTACAAGGTCAAGGATGGAACTATTATTACTACTGGGTCAGATCAGTTCACCAGCGGTCAAAATGTTACCCGAAGAGCGAGAAGCGTTCCATGACGCCGTGTTTTCAGGTCACACGCGAACAGACTTGTCATACAACGAAGTAATAGTAAGGAATTATGAGTAAGCAGGAGTAGGCACAAAAAAGATCGTGACTAGAGAGGGACCCCGCATAAGTCAGTCATGATCTACGACAAACAAAGGTTGCAAAATCAATATGGCACAAAAAAATTATGAATGCACGAAGTCATTCTTCTGCCAATTTCACGGAAGGGAAATCGGATCTGAGAAATCAAACAGCCAATCAAGATTCATAACATAAATTCGTTGGGCTATAATAAAAAGTGAATTCCCATGAATAAATAATTTTTCTAAGATGACAACCTACGTCCTTTATGCAGAGCGAATAGAATATAGAAGTTAGGCTAAAGGCCAAGCACTGCGACCTATGAGGTCATTCGGTGCTGAAACGAAAATTGAGAGTAGGAGGTTTGAAAGGTGTAAAAGGAGGAAAACCTCGCAGTTGCACCGTGAAACTTTGTTAGAAGAGGGTACAAAGTACGCTGGAAGAGAGAATACAAACGGAAGTAAAGTAAAAGGAATGAAAAGGGTTGCAGGCAGTGGCCCAACAGACGCTGCAGAGAACCTTAAACAACCCTGAGATATAAAGGTTTTGAGAGAGAGAGAGAGAGAGAGAGAGAGAGAGAGAGAGAGAGAGAGAGAGACGTGTCCTTTCTCTTTCACTCTCACGAGAAAGGCAGAAGTAATTCTGCAGTCCAGAAAAGGTTGTGCTCTTATGGATCAATGAGGCGGCTTCGAGCTCCCGTATCATCATCATCATCATCATCCTTTTCTTCTTCAGTCCCTGCCCTCGTTACCTATCACCATCATCATTTCGACCCTTGCTTGCGACCCGTACCCAAACCCAAACTCTCGCCTGCCCTTTTCGCCTCCCACTTTATTTCCAATATCGGCGTCATTATCTTCAACGTTCCCTTGTGGGCCGCTTTAACGTCGCTACAGAGGAACCTACTGAGACTAAGTTAAGTATATCTCAGTTTAACCAGGTTCCTCTGAGACTAAGTTAAGTATATCTCAGTTTAACCAGACCACTGAGCTGATTAACAGCTCTCCTAGGGCTGGCCCGAAGGATTAGATTTTTAATTTTTCTTTTACGTGGCTAGGAACCAATTGGTTACCTAGCAACGGGACTTACAGCTTATTGACAGAGCGAGGAGTCGAACTCGCCATTACCCAATCGGTAGGCGAGCACGTAACCCACTCAAATGAAATCTTGTTTCAAAGGTTTCAGTCAAGGACTTACTCATCGAATGATTATTGTTGGTATCATTTCATCACATTGATGACCTACCCAACATTCAAAGGCTTATCCCATCAACGTCACTAATATCAGCAATGACTACAATAATTGTCATCATTACATATCCAATAGTGATTGCAATTCAAAAGAAACTGATCTTCTGCGAGATGGGTTTGAATAACGATGATTGCATAAAGACCACATCCTGCGTAAATACCGACGAGAGAGAGAGAGAGAGAGAGATGTCCTTTTCTCTTTATTCTCCCGAGAGATGCAAAAGTAGTAACTCTGCAGTCGAGAGAGAGAGTTTAAAAACCAAACGTGGCCTACTTGACATGCAAGTCACGATATAAGGATGAATTCGACATGTGACAGAAGCGAGTCAACTATAATTTCTTAATAAACGACCGCTAAACGGGTCAGCACTGATGTAACCGAGGATTACTGAATGGCTACCAGTTTTGTACTTCACTATTGAACTTTATTTGCTAAGAGATCCCATAAAAAAGTATATGTATACATCGTAAACACGCGCACGCACACACACATACACACACACACACACACAAACACACACACGAGTACAACTTCAATGTATAAAGATACTTAACATGCAGGTCACGACACCTGGATAAATTCGACCATTGACAGGGGCGGGGCGGGGGCGGGGGGGGGGGGGGGGGCGGGGGGGGGGGGGGGGGGGGGGGGGGGGGGGGGTAGTGTTCGTGGTAGGATGAGAGGACCCTCTGATTTCGAATTAATGGCTTCTAATCGGTTGACCTGAGATGGAACATTAAAACAAATTGACAGCTCAATCTTTCCTGCTTTATACAAATGAAAAAAAAAAAACCAAAAAGAGCAGCCTGTACCTAGATCAGCATACCTTAAAATATTAGAAGTAAGAAAGCTTTTTCTAACATTACAGGTTCAGGCACTTAAGAAACTACCTGCAAATACAACTACTGATTGCGCTTACAAAAATAGTGAATAAAGAGAAAGTAGAGGTAGTAAGAGTTTTGAGAGAGGATTAGCCCTTCATTTTCGTTTTAAATTCATAGTTGAAAACTGCAGACTTCAAAATAACTGGAATTTAAGTTACCGTCACAAAGTTAAGTCTTTATTGGGAAAGATATTTCATGAACTGTAGATTTGACAAATATATTCGAATAATAACCAATTACCATTTTTAAACATTCCATCTTTTCAACAGTAAACTATTTCAAAAGAGACTATGACTATCGCCATCAGTATCATAATAATTACTGTTTTTATCCTTTATTCCTCACACCGTTAGACTCTAGAACAGCCTCCCTTCAGAGGATGTTGCGCAGTTGCGACGCATTTACTAACCAATACTATTCCCTTTGCATTTTAAAACATGTTTACCTATTTATTAATTTATTTTTTCTTTGTTAATAAGTGGGATCTCTTCTTCCCGTTTCTAATTTCACTTCCTCTTACTTCTTCCTAATGAACGCCGTATTCTTTGGAAGCTTGAATTTCAAGTCACTGGCTCTTGTGGGCTTGTTCCATAAAAATAGGTTCCATCTACTGAATAATAATAATAATAATAATAATAATAATAATAATAATAATAATAATAATAATATCTTTTCTATTTTCTTATCAATCGCTTCTCTAGCTCAGCGATACTTCTTAATAATTGGCCAATATTGAGAGAAATCTAAATAATGCTGAATGTGATATTCTATTTAGAACAGGACTTTGGTCTTTTAAAATACTGGTATTATCATCTCAGGACCAGGTCAAGCAGGGGTTGTTGTCGGTGTTGGTATTATTCCATAAGCGAGGTCAATGTCAGGCCTGGTCGTCTCTAGTGTTCAGCTGGTATTATAGCTGGTGTAGCTCTGGTTTATTGCGACGTTTCGACCTTCTCGTAGGTCATCATCTTGGCTGGTCAGCAGTAGACATGAAGAGATAGTGTCTGCATGACGGTACTTATGGCGGCTCGAATTCTAGTATGCATATAATCTCATTGAACTAGCCGAGAAACCATAAACTTTCCGGCTAGTTCTTATACCTAATTGCCAGTAAGCGAAAACAGTAAAGGATAGAACAGAAAATGAATGAAATAGAACTTAACATGAGCAACTACCAAACAAAACTGAACATATTCAACTGAAAATAAACCAAACAAATAAACAATAGAATTGAATGTATAACTTAATAAATCAGCAAAGGCTAAAGTATCTGAGTTTACTGAAGGTGGGGGAACACAGTACACAGAAACTATGGCGCAGGTTTTAAGAACACTGTTCCTAAGGTCACCAAGCAGCGTTAGGTCATTCAATACAGCACCTCAGATGAAACAGCAGCCATAAACAGCGGCCCTAACATTTCAGTCAATCATCCAAAACATTACTGACTGCACTGGATGCTCAGTGAGTACCACAAACTACAGAGGACAAATACATACACTCTAAGGCAAATCAAATCAAATACAAAACCTGGAAGGGAGTACAACGGCATCAAAACAGCAATAATGAGGTTAAGATGGAAGGTATTGTTGTATGTATATGGGTAGATATACGACGTAGTATATATAATTCACCCTCCACAATGACACAATGACGTATATACGCAGCTGTATACCAGGGATTATCACGAAAAGACTTTATATAACAACCACAACGACGCGTTTAACACACACACACAAAATATGTCTGTACTATCATATAAGAATATCATGAGTTAATATAGCCTTGAAGAACAATAATACAATGAAGCAAGTACTTATATAGAACTCCCCCGACTATACCAAAAGGATGTGTATATCAAAGATAATGTAACCACTAAAAAAAAAAAAAAAAAAAAAAAAAAAAAAAAAAAAAAAAAAAAAAAAAAAAAAAAAACTTGAAAAAAAAAAAAAAAATGATATATGTACAAATGAACAGTGCAATTTTCGTTCATGTCAGTGAAAATAATAAAAAGTCAATTAGGCAGGCAGGGGAAAAAAATATTACAATACTATAAAGGAAAGAAATATTATTGAGTTCGATTTCACAAAACAGCTTTTGTACGTACATGAAAGTCAGTCAAGGCATGTATAAATTTATGTATATGAATGTCAGTCAAGGTATATGTATATGAATGACAGTCAAGGCATGTATAACTACATGTATATGAGTGTAGTACATGAATGTCAGTCAAGGCACGTATGTAGTAGTATATGTATATGGATGTCAGTCAAGGCATGAATGTGTATATGAATATCAGTCATGGCATGTAATATGTATATGAATGTCAGTCAAGGCATATATGCGAATGTCAGTCGATCCAATAATTTCAAAAGAATTAACTGACAAGTATAAATTTTACGGAAGATAGACGTCAAGGAAGGAAGCTGAGAGCAAAGGTGTGAGCTCGGCCGCAAAGATCTCTTGATTTGTATATAGATGATGTGCTGACCTCAGATGCTAAAGCCTTTACTGCTCCTCCCCCTCCTTCCACCTGTCAGGAGTGAATATTTGGTTTCTAAGTGTCTGCTTAATCGTTTGTACTGTCACTCGAGCATACATAGTGTAAATTTATAACACCATATATCAGCCTTCTAAAAGTGTCTTGGATATAAAGACGAAAATGTTCGGTATATATACCAAACACACATATATAAGTGTGTGTGTGTATATACATACATACATTCGCCTCAAAGTGGGAAAAGGCATATATATATATATATATATATAATATATATATATTATATATATATATATTATTATAATAATATATAATTTGTATTGATGTATGTATTCAGCATCTACCTAAGGAAGAATACATACGCTGCACTGAATCCAAGAGAACGAAACACGAATGTGATACATATTCCCATTCCCCCCCCCCCCTCCCCTAAGATGGGCGCGGCACAGTAGCAGACCCGAGGAACATCTATCATTCAAAGGCAAAAGGAGGATTTCCTGCACCCAAAACCAGAGGGGGGGGGGGGGGGTGTTCGCCCCGCCGCCCTATCCTCCAAAACCCTATGGAATATGGACGATCCCATTTTCCTCCTTCCATTCCTTCCTTTCCCCGAAGACAGGTCACCGCCCCCGAAACAGACAATCCTGCCTCCCGTCCCCTGGCCCACGACCTCCGGAGCGAGGGACCCCTCCAGTCCTTGCAGTAGTAGACGTCCTTCACATCACGGTCCTCTGAGTTCATTTTCAGTACCGGAGTAGAGAGAGAGAGAGAGAGAGAGAGAGAGAGAGAGAGAGAGAGAGGGTCTGGCTGGGGTAGTAGGCAGGCAGAACTCAGGGTCTCGATCGATACCTGCCACACTCTTCAACAAGCTCCTCTTTCCATCCCCCACCGCCCCTCCTCCTTCCCTCAACCCTCTCCCACTTCCACCTCCTACTCCACATCTTTCTTGATGACGAAGCTCACACAGCCTGGCTGGCCATGTACATATCTCAGGGGCTCTCTCTCTCTCTCTCTCTCTCTCTCTCTCTCTCTCACCCCCAAACTGGTAAGCAATATTTTTAGATATTCACCAAACCTTCCTTCCTTCAGTCAGAAGGTATGGTTTCAACTAATCTCTCATATTATGCATGAGTGCATACCATGATTTTAACAAATATCAAACATACAATTAAAAATATCTTTAGTTTCCCCCCAAAAGGTTCTCTCCATTTTTCGGTCATCAGTCATGTATTGGCACTTCCTACACCTCTATAGGTTTCTTACTGATCGGGTGTCAACGATATATTCGTGTTCTCTTTGAGCGACACGTCAGACTGAACAATACGAGTTACCAAAAACAAAAGTTCGTTGAATACCTAAACAAAGGAGAGCGGAAAACTAATAAGTTCATGATCAGTAATCAGTAAAAAAAAGAAATAATTACCTTTTAACTTTTCCTAGTATATGTCTACAGTTAATTTCTGAGGTCAATATTCATAAGATGAACATCTCGACACAAAGCTTTCAATTCAGAAATTATATCACTAGCCTAACCTGTCATTTGGAATTTACTGAGCATTTAAAGTACCAAAACCAACACGGTGGCAAGATACCCACTGGGGGCAAAAACGCTCAGGTGCTGACTGCCAAGCACCACCTATTCTTCCTCCTTCATACTGGCAGTCTTGTTCGAGGGAAAATTTCCGTCATCAACGCTACTGACTAACACAACTTCAGGGCAAAAAATCAGCATTTGTTGAAGTCCATTTTAAAGGAACATTTCAATTCGTGAATGACAATGATGATTATCGGTCTCCTCATACGCATTACGTTATTGCAAAATGTGTTCCATGTCAATGAAAGATTTCTAAAGAAAACGTCGAGGGCGAAATGATTCATCTCTACCAACCTCGAATTCTTGTCAACTTCATTCATTTTTCATGACAAATTTCCCACACACTTCAACGGGTAAGTGAACAAGACGAGATCGGCGCCTTGAGCTCTCTCCTCGCTCGCAATGTAACTTACTTGGCACCTGTAATTCATAACGGCCAGCAACAAACATTTCCCTTGTAAAAGTATACATAGAAACTCTGAAAACATATTATACGTGTTTGAAATTTATATGAAACTATATGAGTAGTGCGTATTATCATATGGTCATCTATATTATTGTGATTATAAAAGAGTAGTGACAGACTCCTGTTTGAAATTCATGGTTCGAATTGAATTGAATACAAAATTTAGGCCAAAGGCCAAGCGCTGGGACCTATGAGGTCATTCAGCGCTGAAAGGGAAATTGACATTAAAAGGCTTGAAAGGCGTAACAGGAGGAAAACCTGGCAGTTGCACTAAGAATCAATTATTAGGAGAGGGTGGAAAGTAAGATGGAAGAAAGAGAAAATGAAAGGAGGTGCAGTAAAAGGAACGAAAGGGGTTGCAGCTAGGGGCCGAAGGGATGCTGCAAATAACCTTAAGTAATGCCTACAGTGCACCGCATGAGGTGCACTGACGGCACTACCCCCTACAGGGTTCATGGTTCGAGATTACGCCATTCAGTCACTGAGTCTCTTTTTGTTCCTAACTTTTTGGTTGATTACTATCTCTTCTTTCAAATCATTCTAACGCCGATGGGACGGGAAAATCAGTGGCCCTACCTAGCTCAGGCTGAAAAACAACAAACAAGTAAAAAATGGGCCGGCGCAATCGGCGTTTTCTGTAAAGTGTATAATGCTGTATGAAACTCTCAGCCGCTGCCATGGTGACCTGTATGCTGTTGATACCTACAGCGGTGCCAGGCGAAAGATCATATCTAATTTTAACCTTAAATTAAATCAAACCTACCGAGGCTAGACGGCTGTAATTTTAAATGTTTGATGATTGGAGGGTGGGTGATCAACACGCCAATTTGCAGCCCTCTACCCTCAGTGTTTTTTAAATATCTGAGGGTGGACAGAAAAGTCAGACAGAAAAAAGTGCAGAAAATCAAAAAGTTAGGCTTCTCCCGTAGTCTAAAAGAAGAAGACGTTATTTACTTCAGTGGACTGTAGTGTGTCTAGAAACAACTGCCTCGGACGAAGCATGAAATGGCACTGAAGAATTCACTGCAAGAATTTCACTTCTGTGAATATTTCCTTCTTTAAATGTTCGTTCTTGCGTGTTTTCCTATTTACCTAGAAAACCCAGTTCTGACCTACAACCTACTACGACTAATTTGCTGGAAGTAAGATGGGTGTGGTCTAGTTTCGTACTTTTATTCTTCGAATTCTCTAGTTGCTCTTTTATATTATTTTAGGTTGTGGAATCATGCAACTTTTCACCCTTTTTAGGAAGCAAAACCCTGGACTCCTACTTGGCCGGGAATTCACTTGAGGATTAATTTCTTATCTCTCCTTGGATTTCAAAGACAACAAATCTGTTGATTGTCTGAACTGCACCTAATTTTGGTTCTGAGATGGCTTGGACTGTTTTTCTTAAATTAAAATGATCTACAATCTAATCGTATTTGCAAAACACGTCATCTTTTGCCGAGGCAATCGATTTAGATATTATCTGACCATCTTTAAGTTGCTTGCGTAAGAGAAAGACAAACAACAGAATGCTGAAAGGGTGTTTCGTGAGTGGGTTTACAGATAATTTTGCCAATAGTTTCGCGTTCTGACCTTTGTATTCAAAGAAAGGAACAACCAGCTTGTTTGCTTGAATAAAGAGAAAATCTTCCTAAGAAGCCGGAGGCATATCGTGAATATGAGCTGCCTCTATGGACATCTGCTATGGTTACCTTCAATCCAGCTCTTCGTCATCACAGATTAATGGTGCAGATTTTGGAAGGATCCAATCATTCATACACATACTGACGTCCGCTTTGCATTTACAAAGTAGTGTTATTAATAGCTTTCACATGATTACTACTTCTAAAACTAAGGAAAGAAGACCTGCTCTTTATCCGTAGCATCGACAGTTTAACTCATGCTGGTGCTCCATTGGTTATCCTCAAAACCTTTATGTGCTGATTTTAGTTAGGATGCCTCTGGCTCTTAATTCGGTTAGAATTAGATACGCATATTACGTTGTGTTGGTTATTGACTTGTCAGTCACGGGAGGGATTTCTAGTAATTTTCTAAATTTACACTAAACGGAAGCCACTGTCGAGACATCGCTTTTGAAAAAAAAATCAATGAACAATTTAATATCCGGTTCTTTGGCTTCACTGGCACTAATCCTACGATTTAGCTCATCCAAATTTTCCTTTAATATAGCCTCAATTTGCTGAATTTCAAATTCACAATTGCGAACGCTCCAGTATACAGAGCCTTGATTTATTTTTTTCACTAGTATGACAATCAAAGGATATCAAGATAACCCCCGTTGTGTTTTTTTTTATTTTGTAACCACATGAATCCAGTTGTATCTCTTGAAATTTTATTGTTGCTTCCCTATTCAGAAGTTATTCTTATATATACCCATAGAAAGTCTACACTAGGAAGAAGTATCAGGTCTGAACTGACATTTTTATAATTTTTCTTTTTTTTAACACGGAAGAAATTCTTTTTCCATTTTCACAGAAATTCATATCTCGTCTTTTGGCTCAGTTGTTTAAGTGGGAAGGTGGTCGATCACATTTCATAATTTGAGTGCTCTAGAATAGAAAAACGGTTAGCGTGTATACCTAGTAGCCAAACAGGGGTCACCTTTCTTTCTTTTCTTTCCTTTTTTCAACTTTTTCCTTTCAAAGTTTAATTGCAATATTTATTGCGAAATAAAAAAATATCTCTATGAAGTTCCTTGCTGGAAATATCATTTCGCTGGTTTCTGAACCCTTCATGAGTCAAACACATCTGAAGTGATGTTAACAGCCCTTACATTTAAAGAAAAAAAAATTAAAGAAAACTGATTTCCTTCACGTGGGATACAATCATATCTGTCTGTTCAATAAAGAGTAAATATTTTTTACGGAAGAAGCTAGCAATGCCATTATCTTCTAACAGAACATTATAATGCTCTAGGCTTTCAAGTTTAAACTGCAATTATAAATATCTTGGGAAAAACAAACAAACAAACAAAGAGTTCAAGGCCCGTACGTGACTACGGATATGACAAACTCTCCCACCCTCTTCCACAGCCCAAAGGTATTTATCATGTTTATAATACTGCTTCCTATGTTAGAGACCGTGAAAAAAAGAAGAAGCGACAAATCTTCCATCTTCATTTTCATTAGGAACAAAGGACAAACGGCCAATAACTCGAGAATCTACATGTGGCCATAGGGTCTGAATAACAAGTCCTGTTTAAAACTGCTGCCAGGTTTGCAAGCACTTTAAAAACTTCAAATAATATACACCTCCAAGACAAATATTATCGTTTATTTAAGATAGCAGAACAATTGTTTAATATTTTCTTAAAAACACTGCAATGCGCCAGGTCTTACCTATTCCGCAAATAACTTACAACTATCAGTCCTCGACAGTATTATCTGAGTTCAATGTCGGACATCAAAACTGCAGAGATCGAACATGTCAAAACTCCCATTACCGGTAGGAGAAATTTAGAGGCAGACCTCAAAAATACATTAATAAGTAAGTAGATAAAAAGACACCCAGTTACACGCGAGCATTTTAAAATAATCAGTCATAATGGTCTCCCTCCAATACTAACGAAACATGTTACGGTAAGTTAAAATTATTTCTAACATTATCACAAAAGGGTTCAAGTTCAATTAAACTTCACCCGAATATTAAAAACAAATACATTAACTGCAGCACACACGTAAGAATGAATGCACAGACGGGTCAAACAATAAAAAAAATTCCAATATAACTTCAGGCAGAAGGGTCAATCTTATTTACAGGTTAACCCCCCTCGCCCCCACAAAAAAGGAAGAAATTCTCGAACAATTTCATTATGAAATATCATAGACCACCTTACACTAAATAACTGGGCCAAAAGTTGAGTGATAAAGTTTGTAAAGGAAGGAAGGAATTCTAAAATGAGAGAGAGAGAGAGAGAGAGAGAGAGAGAGAGAGAGAGAGAGGAAATACTTCGCACGAAAGAGACCCACACAGAGAACGATAAAAATAGAGAATAAAATAGAAAAAAATGCTTTAGACGCAGCACCAAGATACAGCACGTACTTTCAACCACTAAAAACCTTACTGCAGTTATCTAGACATAAATCAACTCTCTTTCATATTATAACATTCATATAAAAAAAAAAAGTACTACTCATTCTACGCAGGAAGTTACAGCTCGCAGATAAAGCTCATGATTTCAGTAAGCAGGGACGTGACACAGATTAAGTTGGTATTCAAAATCAGATAAGTCCGGTAAGGTGACCATTTGGATTCGTTTCCCCAAAACGATAAATCATCTCTCTTATCCTAAGGATCTTAATACAGGCCTTTTCTCTGAGGGGCTGGGTTAAGTTCAATTTCCTGATGAAAAGGCAGCTACTGATGTGAGCATACAAAATCAGTAAATAATTATGTAGAGCACCACTACTATCTATTTCAGGGACGGCGACTCGTCGTTTTTCTCAGATATCTTTCAAACTAATTATTTGATCGAAATGGCACTTTGACGCATTGCACGAGATACCTCCCGCTGACTTTTGGTAATATAATGCATCGTCAAATGGTGTTAGTGAAGGCGTTTACTCTTGACTTCCATGGTGTTGCCAAGCATCGCCAACCTACGCATTCGAACGTCCTTTATCCTCATCCCGTCCCTTCCTACCTCTCTCCCTCCCCCTTCCCCTCCTCATTCCTCCCTCAACCCATTTTCCTGGGTCCCCCGTCTCACCCACCACACCCCCATTCCTGTATATCATATCGAGTAACGTTTGATGTTAAAAATATGTTGGTTTTTGTAGATTTAGTGTTCATTTAATTATTGTTATCGTATTTTCTCAAGTTACATAAATGGGAGTAGGCTAAACAGCGTATGACCTTCACCTAATCACCCAGTATAAAGTAGTACCTACTATCACGATCTCTTAAATCCTTTAACCCTCGTATCGACGTGTTGACTACAATCAGGTAAGATAAGGTAACCAAAACTAAATCACACAGCTTAACCTACAACCAAGCATATAATTAACACAGCTCTCGTCTTAATTCCCACTGGCGCGTGCTAATCATCTTGCAAAACACCAGCATCTATATTCTGTAGCGTTGCGACACATTGACAGCCCCATTAACCGTTATTTCGATGTTGCCAACATTCTTATTGGCTTGGATAGTTTTCTCGTCAGCACTATGGATGTTCCTGCTCATTTAATCTAAAAAAAAACTTTAATGGTACCTCAAAGAACAGGAAGTTGTTGTTTTAACTCGTTAATTTCTCAACAAATGAATGTGCATGTACATAACATAATGTTGTTTATCTATGTAAATTGTAACCACATATTTGCATATTAGTGAAACCTCTCTTGGCATCATTCTTTTATTCCCATTCACAGCAATATACTGCACCATATATTGTACCAGTTATTGTGATTTAATTATGCATGCATATAAGAGTATACATATACATATATATGTATATAAACATAAAACATGTAGATACGTGTGCAAGCATACACACACGCCATATTATATATATATATATATATATTATAATATCTATATATATATATATACATATGAGAGAGAGAGAGAGAGAGAGACGAGAGAGAGAGAGAGAGAGAGAAAGAGAGAGAGAGAGAGTTGTTTGTGACTTTATATATGAAAATACCCATATATATACGTACATATACACACATGTATGTATATATATATATATATATATATATATATATATATATATATATGTATATAATATATATATATGTGTGTGTGTGATTTTGTGTATGTATGAACATACCCTATACATACGAGTATGTATGCACATCACCCATAATCCCCTGTTCTTTTGAAAACGGTGTTCCATTTCGTAAGCAAGACAGTGGTCACCAAAGAGAAGCGACGGAGAGAGAGAGAGAGAGAGAGAGAGAGAGAGTGGCCCCACACGTGCCGCATTGAAGATCACCGAAAATCAAACAAAGAAACCCCAGCTACGTTTGCCCTTTTTCGCGTTTTTTCGCCCTACACTCCCCAGGACGGAAGCGAAGATCAAGCCAAACTTATATCCAGCTAACTAAATGGCGAAGAGTCATTTATAAAGGAATTTTTTCCCCCGTCACAGAAGACAAAGAATCTAGGGAAATGACTGTGAGTGCTCCCAACGTCCCATACACCGGCGTCTACTACTGCAGCGACTTTTGTGAATGTCATCAATGTTGCAATTGCCGAATAAAGTAGACACTCGACGTAGCATAAGGATACGCAGCGGGTATACGTAGGTATATATATATATATATATATGAGAGAGAGAGAGAGAGAGAGAGAGAGAGAGAGAGAGAGAGAGAGAGAGAGAGAGTATGGTTCGCGGCTCCACCTTCATGGCATCATCCACCCACCAGTGCCACCACCACCACCGCCTGCTGCTGCTGCTTCTGTTGCCTCGGACCACAAACGCACGCACGCACGCACACACACACATCCCCTCCCCTTTCTTCTTCTTCTTCTTCTTATTTTCCTTAGCAAACACCCCTACTGCATCATTCTCTCTCTCTCTCTACTTTCTCTCAATACGGAGACACCTTTCTGGATGATGGCAATCATGGCCATTACAAACAAACACAATAGTGCAGCAGTCTACACGAAATGGTGTGTGGAAACCTTCACTGGGAACTCTTGACAATAATACTCAAATATTACAACGAGCAACGCTGTCAAGTGAAGAAAGGGAACCACTCCCCCCCCTCCCAAGCCTCCGCCTTCCCTTCCCCTAACACCCCCTCCTCCTCCCTGCTACGAGTTGGGAAATGTGGTTTAGCTAGCTGGGGGTAGGGAGTTATTACCAAAATGTCGGCTGGGCCGTTCCCAATTTGTACCCAGGAGTCTCCCCCTCCCCCCCCCACCCTCCCCCCAAACCCCTCCAGAACCGACGGTAACCTTCGAGTTCAGTGACCCTGGGCCTAGACGCGAGAAGGTCATTGCACCGAACTTCGTCTTATTTCAGCGTAGATTCCGGCTCTCTCTCTCTCTCTCTCTCTCTCTCTCTCTCTCTCTCATAACTCACTTTATAAGACCGGTATAGGCCCCTCTCAAGAGACACGGAGCTGCGACAAAGGATGAGACACAACAAACTCGTTTCTTCTCTGTTCACCCGGCATTGTAGACTTGACAAGAGGCGACGGTCGACGTCAAATTGTCGAGAGGAGGAGGGGAGGGGGGGAGAGGTGATTAAGTGGGGGGGGGGGGGAGGAAGGCGAATTCCATGAAGAGGTTCGAGAATTAAAATGTCTACAAAATAAAGAAAGAAAATAGGAGGGATCTTTCCTACTTAGTGACCCACGACAAAGTTAGGGAGTCGTCATCTACGACTAATATTTCTTGGAGGTCAGTATCTTCACAATATGTAATTAAAGTCTTTTGTTTATGTTCTTTACGGTCATCCCCAACGGACCTTTAAGAGTGGATACATACCGGGTCAAAACCATTCGGGGTCACTAGTACCTAAGAAAGATCCAACACGAGAAAATGACGGACCACTCTATAAAACCGACGACGAACTTGGACAAGCAACTGCTGCAACAGTAAAACTCACGTCCCCCTTAATTAGTTTCATCTTCCTTCAGATGACCACAACTCTTTCGGAACTTGATGCCGATTCTTTCCTCCACTTGGTCTGGGAGCTGCTCCATGCGTAGGGAACCATACCCTTCCGGAGTTATTTTAAGAAACCTTACGCCTTTCAAGCGCACCTCGAATAAACGAACCCAAGTCGTGTTTCTACAACAAGAATTTGAAACACGAGCTGTTTTGACCTATGCGGTTTATTCTGCATTATTTTCCTGAAGCGTATTCAGATCATGAGATCACTCCCTGCTAATCTTGGACATGGTAAACTTTTGTGGTGAATAAAACGACAAATTTTTTAAAGTAATTTGGGTTTTTCCTAACTATTCACTGAATTGTATTCCTATTTAAAGACTGGAAGGTTTGTATACGATGTAGGAACAACTGATACTGCTTAGAAAGTCCAAGAAGACCTTTTATAGTCTTAACGGATGCATATTTTCTCCCTCTGTGATCGACAGAATAATCATGAAACGTGCGCGAAAGAATACTGACTTAGTTTTCAAGTGGCAGACATGAAAAGATTCTTAAACTATGTTCTTCAGTATACATGAACTTGTATTAAAATACAATACACTCATTCTGAACATATATGCCCACACGAGTATATGTGCGAGCACATCTGTAGGAACGTCAGGTCAAAGTGTATACAAAAGTACCAACATTAACAATACAGATGATAAAATATAGGTGTTTTCCGATAACTAAAGATTGGGGAAAATGACACGATGTCTGAATTCGACCTTGAAAATAAAATGCTAATAACTGGGGTCATAAGAAAAAGGACGACGATGACGGAGCAAAATATTACAAAATATTAACCAAAACTCAAATTAGCCTTCTGCCTGCGGTCTCTACGCGGACTCTGATGAGGCAGTCTCATGAAATTAGTATTTTACAATCGAGATTTAAGTATATCTTTCACTGAAAGAGAGAGAGAGAGAGAGAGAGAGAGAGAGAGAGAGAGAGAGAGAGAGAGAGAGAGAGAGAACTAAAATATACCGATGGACGTCAAGGATGAGAATTGCGAGCCTTTAGCGATATCCTGATTTGCGAAGATGGGAGATATGTCGTTCCAAAACGCTACTTTTTATTTTTATCAAATACACGTAAAATGTATTAAAAGGTCTCGATTGTTTGTTTGTATGGTGTTTTAACGTTGCATGGAAAAAGTGGTTATTCAACAACGAGACCAACGGCTTTACATGACTTCCGAACCACGTCGAGAGTGAACTTCTATCACCAGAAATACACATCTCTCAAACCTCAGTGGAACGCCCGAGAATCGAACTCGCGACCAACGAGGCGGAATGCCAACACCATACCAACCACGCCACCGAGGCGCTTAAAAGGTGTCGAGATCTTACAGAAGTTGTGGCAGCAACAGGAAAGATTATAGAATAGAGAACTTCTTTCGATGACACTGTATTTGTAGCTGTCCCATATGGCGTAAAATGGTCTACAGGTTGATAACAATACCACCCATGTAAATTATAAGAGATACGAGGTGACCTGATGAAGAGTTTCGGAGTTGCATAAGAAAAGGAATAATACTCTGAACCCTGGAAACACATAGAAAAGGAAGAAGGAAACCCTTTGACGAACTGGCCCGTCAACTTCGGCGTTCAAAGATCAAAATCGTTAATCCAAGGACACCGCCCCCCCCCCCCCCCCCCCACCCCCTCCCCTCTTCTTGATCCTGAGATATCACATGTGTGTAGAACTGAACTGAATACAGAATTTAGGCCGAGGGTCTAACACTGGGACCTTTGAGGTCATTCAACGTTGGAAAGGAAATTGAGGGTAGGTAGGTTTGAAAGGTGTAACTGGCGGAAAATCTCGCAGTTGCACATTACTAGGAGAGGGTGGAAAGTAAGATGGAAGAAAGAGAATACTATGAAAGGAGGTACAGAAAAAAGGAACGAAAAGGGTTTTGCAGCTAGGGGCCGAAGGCACGCGCGTGTGTGTAGGATAAATTTGAGACTAGTTTTGAAATGGGGAATCATTTTCACTGAATCCGTACACAGAGCCAAGGATGTGAATTTATTCATTTATTTGTAGGGTATCCTACAACAGTCAATAAGGAACTGTTTTAAACCACAAAAGGAAATAACCAAATAGACAAAAACTGTCAAATTCCCCAATACAGGCTCAGTAAATTGATCGTTTCATAGTTTCAGAAAGCAACAAAACCAATGAACGTATTATTCTATAAGAAATTGTGGCGAAGAATACGAATCTCAATGTGCAATAAATCCAGGATAAAGTTAAATGACCAACAGTAATAAGCAGTGTGCTCAGTGGACCTTAATCTGATGGAAAGGTAGCCATTACTTTAAATAAAACTTCCCGTATAGAAATTAGTGTACAAGCGACCGTAGTGCACAGTCTAGTACATCCTTGAGATGAAAGCAAGCTGAAATAGCGGAATAGGCACGTCAGTGATAAAAGTTACTATTGGTTTCAAATACGGAAATAAGGAAATTGAATCATTGCATGAATACGACTGAAAGGTTCAGTTAAGTAGCTTAACACTCTCTTCAAGAGACGAAAGGAATAGACTGTCGGAATTGGCGTGGAAAAGTAATCAAGGATCTTCCGCAGAAACCCTTCAGGTGTGGTATAAAAACGAAGCACCAGATAAATATGTCTACTCCGAATCCAATACCCATTCTTGCCCATTCAGTGTCTCATTTTCAGCTTTTGAAAAAAACGTAAAAACTTGAACAAGTGTATGGTTAATGCCATTTTTGCGTCTAGGAAGATGAGACTTGCCAGACCACATTGAATTGACGCCAGTTTATTAGGTAAATGGGTTAAGATACGCGCACCTTAACTGTCAAAGAGAGATCTTAATCCCTTCTAATGGTCAAATGAAGGTATTTACTACTTCCAACGGGCGACATCTGATAGAAGAAATAGAAAATTTCAATCCTGAAAAAAAAAAAAAAAAAGCCCACCGAGTCTGAAATGATGTCCTGGTATTTTCGTCAAAATAACAGATTCCACGTTGGCAGAGTTGGGAATCGAACTCCGGACTACCAAATCGATAGGCGAGCGTGCACGTTAACCGCTCGTCCAATGCGGACCCGAGAAAAAAACAAAACGGTCATCCTCGATCCTCATTGGTCTCTTGTCATTTAAAAAAGAAAAAAAAAAAAAAACTCAAGGAAACATTAAGGAACAGTTGTAAAACTAACCAGTCTGGCGTTCTGGAATATAAGATTTAAGCCAAAGGCCAAGCGCTGGAACCTATGAGGTCACTCAGCGCTGAGAGGAGAACTGAGAGTAAAGGAGGTTTGAAAGGTGTAACAGGAGGAAAACCTCAAAGCAGTTACACTACGAATCAATTGTTTGAAGAGGGTGAAAAGTAAGATGGAAAAAAGAGAATGTGAATGGAGGTACAGTCAAAGGAATGAAAGGATTGCAGCTATGGGCGAGGGGACGCTGCAAATAACCCTAAGTAATGCCTATAGTACACCGTGTGAGGTGCACTGATGGCACTAACCCCAACCCCTTCCCCACCCTAAACGGGGCTCTGATGTTCGTGACGGTACTGGCGCTTTTGTGGGTCTACGTAAAGGATAGAAAAGATAGACAAGATGATAGGAATGTAAAGGGAATTCGAGGGCTACAGTAGATCATTTTCAACGTAAAATGGAATAGTAACTAAAGTACTTTGGGTTCATTGTTTTAAGCTATAAAATACCGGTGTTTGGGGATAAAGGTGCCTTCCTGCAACTTAAAAAATGTATTTATTTTATTTGATTCTATTTACATATGAATGTATTTATTATTATTATTATTATTATTATTATGAAACCTATTCATATGGAACAAACCCACAGGGGCCACTGACTTGAAATTCAACCCTCCAAAGAATATGGCGTTCGTAATCAACCAACCAACCAAAGCAGTGCTTTGTATAGCAGGATGTACAATGTGAATATTGCTTTAACCTAAACTTTTAAAAGTTTTAAGAAGGTACTAAACGAAATGTTTCTAAACTTACAAATAGCAACGGCTCATGGGTGTTATATAAAGTCAGCTTTTAACCGTTAATGAGAGAGGTGAGGTTTTCGACACAGCATAACATTAATAATCGGAACTTACTTACTTCTGCGGTTTTCACATATCTTATGAGATTTCCAGGGGAGACGTGTTTGCCAAACAGTTTCAAATACTGATGAAAAAGCCGATTTGATCGATGATAGCAATAAAAAGAGGGACTTCGAACTTCATATAAAATACTTGTATGTATGTATATATGTAATATATACATACATACATTTATATATGTGTGTGTGTATGTATGTATGTATGTATGTATGTATGTATGTGTATATATATTAGTATATATAATATATATATATATATATATATATATATATTATATATATATATATATATTATATATATTAGATAGACCTGTTTCCTTGAATCAACGCCTGGTTTGATTATATAATATATATATATATATATATATATATATTATATATATATATATAATAATATAATAAATATAATATATATATAATAATAAATATATTATAATATATATATATGTATAATAAACTATGAAAGCAATTGTTCAAAGTAACTGGCTTTCAGTCACCATCTTACGTGGAGATTTTTTTTATATTCTCCAGCACATTTTAAAAAATAGTCATAAAAGAAACTGAAAGTGAAGCTAAGCTCGTGACTGCTGAGCCAATTCGCCTTCAAGAGGTGAACGTCATAAGTTGAATGCAAATGAGAGAAGGATCACGAAATGCATAGTTTCACACTATATGGAGAGTAGAAGGGAACAAAAAAAAAAAAAGAAAACAAAAAAAAAAAGTTCTGACATGGCGATGTAAAAAAAAAAATGCACAAACAAAAAGCATTTTGAGGATGCACACATACCGCAAAGGCAAAAGAGCAAATGCAACGGGGTTCCGTTTCCAAATAAGGATTATTCTAAAATTAATAAGCTCTCTCTCTCTCACACACACACACACACACACACACACACACACACACACACATATATATATATATATATATATATATATATATATATATATATATATGTGTGTGTTGTGTGTGTGTGTGTGTGTGTGTTTTATATGTAGGTAGAGAAACCAGGCAGAAAGCGAACAGCATGAAATTTCAGGCAGATCTGCACGTAGAGAGAGAGAGAGAGAGAGAGAGAGAGAGACGAGAAGAGAGAGAGAGAGAGAGAGAGACCTGACCTTACCTTACAGACCTACATCTTGTTCGGGTTGCCCCAGGGTCCCTCGTGTGAGGCACCTCTAATGTCTACCAGAGAGTTGCTAGTACATTTCTTCCGGTATTTTGCATCTTCCAATCTGGATGGTCTGGGATGCAGTTTAGATATTGTCGAGCTTATTCTTACATCTACGCTCACTCCTGATATATTCCTCAGATGAGCTGGCAACGCATTGAATAGACGCTGCATTATCGATGCTGGTGCGTAGTGGATTAATGTCCTGTGTGCTTTCCTTATTTTTCCTGGTATAGTTTTGGGCACTATTAATCTACCTCTGCTTGCTCTTTCTGAATATTTTTAGTTCCATGATATTTTCTGCTATTCCTTCTATCTGTTTCCATGCCTGAATTATCATGTAGCGTTCTCTTCTCCTTTCTAGACTATATAATTTTAAGAATTGTAGTCTTTCCCAGTATCTAGGTCCTTAACTTCTTCTATTCTAGCTGTAAAGGACCTTTGTACACTCTCTATTTGTGCAATATCCTTTTGATAGTGTGGGTGTACCATATCATATTGCAATATTCAAGTGGACTACGAACATATGTTTTATAAAGCATAATCATGTGTTCAGCTTTTCTTGTTTTGAAGTGCCGTAACAACATTCCCATTTTTGCTTTACATTTTGCCAAACAGAGTTGCTATTTGATCATTGCATAACATGTTCCTATTCATCATCACACCAAGGTCTTTAACTGCTTCCTTATTTGTGATGGTTCTCATTATTAGGTCCCTTATATGCATATAGCTTTCTTTCTCTGTCTCCATAATTTATTGATTCAAATTTATCAGAGTTAAATACCATCCTATTTACCTCTGCCCAATCATATACTTGTTAAGGTCTCTTTGTAGAGCGTTCCTATCTTCATCACAAAGTAATTTCTCTACTTATTCTTGTGTCATCTGCGAAACTACTCACTACCGAATCCTTAACATTATTGTCTATGTCTTCAATCATAATACAAACAGTATTGCAGCTAACACCGTACCTTGCGGCACACCGGATATTACCTTGGCTTCATCCGATTTCTCGTCGTTTGCAATAACTATCTGTTTTCTGTTGTGTAAAATTCTTTTAACCATCTTCCTACTTTATCCACGATATTGTGTTTTCTAATTTCTTCGCTAATATATTATGGTCTACTTTATCAAAAGCTTTTGCAAAGTCTAAATAAACCACATCTGTTTCATTTCCGCTTTTCATATTTTTGAATATGTTCTCACGGTGGACTAACAGTTGGGTTTGTGTACTTTTTCCGGTACGAAACCATGTTGTCCTTTATTAAACAAATTATTTTTTATTAAATGTTTCATAATATTTTTCTTCATTACCCTTTCATACACTTTCATAATATGTGATGTTAGACTCACAGGCCTATAATTACTTGCTCTAGTCTTGATCCACTTTTGAAAGTAGGGGTAGGAATATATGCTAATTTGTGCTCATCATAAATCTTGCCTTGTATCTACACTTGTCTTAATAATATTGCAAGTGGCTTTGCGATAGAATGAACTACTTTCTTTAACAAAATAGCAGGAATTCCATCAGGCCCTGCAGCAGCTCCATTTTAATTTCATTAATAGCCTGCACATATCAGCTTCATTAATATCTATGTCAGCTAAATATTCACTATTTTCATCCCTTACTTCTATATCATTATCTTCATTATCTATTCTAGGGTGAATTCTCTCTTATATCGTTCTGCCAGTATGTTGCAAATTTCCTTTTTTTCATTCGTTAATCTCCCTTCAATTCTCAGAGGGCCTATTTCTATTCTTCTTATTCATCTCTTCGCATATGAGTATAATAGTTTTGGGGTTTTGCTTGATATTTAATAGGGTTTTTTCTTCCAAGTCCCGTTTTTCATTTTCTTTTGATTGTATCTCTTTTGTTCTGCATTTTCTATCTTACTTTTAGTTCTTAACTTTCCATGCATTTTTTTCTTTTGTTGCAAGACCTTTTTTCCACTTTCTGATTTTCTGGAACAAGATCCTTCTGTCTCTTGGTATGCATGAATGATGTTTACTTTTCTTCTTCGGTATATATTTTTCCACTATTTTCTCCAATATTTCATATAAATATCTCCGTATTTACCCTTATGTCATCACTTACGAAAATGTTATCCCAATCTTTGTTTTAATTCTTCATTAATTTCTGACCATTTTATATTTTTACTGTAGAAGTTGTATTTTTCCATATCCTTCCCACTTTTTCATTTCTTGCTTATTTCTATTTTCACTTGCTTTTGGAATGAACTGTTAATTCTATGACATTATGGTCTGAAATACTCGCATTATAAACTATTATTTCTTTAACATAATTCATCTCGTTCACAAATACTAGGTCTAAAGTATTTTCCTTTCTTGTTGGCAGGTGATTTATTTGTTGAATGTTGTATTCTAGTAGCATATCTAATAGCTTTTTCAAATTGCCTCTTATCTTCTGCACTACTATACTCTCTTTTTTATATGTATAAGTACACAACCATCTCCTATTCGTTCTTTCCATTCTACGAAAGGAAAGTTGAAGTCACCAGATAGGAGAATAGTCCAGTCCTTGTGATTTCTACATATATCATCCAATTTTTTCAGTTATTAGTCAAACTCTTTAGTATAGGAGGTCTATATATTACTATGTTCATCAATTTTTCAGATTCAAATTCTACCGCTATTAGTTCACATTCTGAGTTTACTATATTTCTCATATATTTTTCCTTGTTTTTTTTGTCTTTCCCATATATTGCGGTTTCCGCCCTTGATTCCTATTTTTTCTATCTGATCTATAAGTTTGGAACCCTTTTATTTGATCATCATTCCCAGTCTCTTGGGAATACAGGTTTCACTTATATTCATTATATCTATTTTCTTTTCATTTTGGGTTAGTTTCTTCTAAAGTACTCTATTTTTTTCTTTTTGAGTTACTCGTAACTAACTAGCGCATTCATCACTATGAATGGTTTGCGTGTTTTCTCCTTCATTTAATATTGGTAGTAATAAGGATTTTCCATGTCTCTTTCCTGTTCTGGTATGTTTTTCTTTTTTTCATTTCCAGAAATTCCTGACATTAAAAAATCCAACTTTTCCATAATATTTGATCTTCCTTCATCATAATTATTCATTTTGTGTCTGAATCTGCAATTTCTCCTTTTCTGCAATATCCTCTTGCATAATAAATACAGTTATTATCTCTTGAGTAGAATTTCGGAGCTGATGCTTTGAAATTTTTTGCTGACACCTCTGCATATCTCATTGGTGGTTTGCTTTTTCTCTTTTATCCTGATATTCTTGATTTCTCTCTTTATTTGTTTCTTTCTTATTGGTTTGGATTTTATTACTTGGTTGGTTATTTATTTGATTATGATTCATGGCTACAGGGTGCATATATTTGCATTTTTTTGTCGAACTTTAACATCCTTTTCCTTCTTTTAGGTTTTACATATTTTTTGGATGCAGATCTCTGCAATCATCCCCATATCCATCTAAGTATGCACAATTTACCATATATTCATAGTTTTGACATATCTTAGGATGTTTGTAGTAACATCTTTCTCCAATCTGCAATTCCCTCTTTTCAAAAGGTTGCAGATTTTGTCTTTCTTGTCTATTTTTTCCTCTTTCCCGTCATTGTATAGATCTGGGTAGAGCCTCTTCGGGATTTGCTTTTCTGTTGTCATATCGTAATTTATTTCTTCGTAGGTATGCCTGCTTTATTGCCTCATATGTAGTATCAATGAGTATCTCTGCATCCATACTTTTATCTTGTTCTTTGTTTTCCTTATTTTTTTTCTGTCATTTCATTTTTGTTTACTTCTCTTTCCGTTTTCCTCTTCTTCTTTTTCTTCTTCTTCCTTCCTCCTCCTTCTTCTTCTTCATCCTCAACTATTTGTACATTCAATCTTGATTTAATAACATTGGTCTATCCATGATAGACATGTTGAACAAAAAATTCTTGTATCTTTTCTCAAATCTTGTATTACCTCAGCAACACTGTGGATGGGTCGGAATGTTTGCATGCAGCACATTTTCTGATTAGGTTTTTGTGGATTGACTATGCTATACCAAACCTTACACAGTTTGCATGCTTTTGGCATTCTTTTTCCTAATGCATCAATTAGGATATTCACAAGATTCACCTTATTCATTTTCTTTGTCGGAATATGTTGGTTTATGTATATTTTCTTTATGAGTCTCTTGACCACTTGGATTTTATTTGGAACTTCTTCATATTAATATTAATATTAATATTAATATTACAATTATTTTCAAGATGTTTTCATTAGATTTGTTCCAGTTTGAAGGATTATATCCTTCTAATATATCTATGAATGCTTTTGTATCTTTTTGGTTAGGACTGTTGCTGATTTCATAGATGAGAAATGCCAGTTCCCTTCCTGCTACCTCATCGTATTGCGAATCTGCTAAACACGCCAAATTACGCCACCTCTTCCCGCAGTTGGAACTTACTGCCATCTTGTTCCTGATTTATAGTATTACATTGATAAAACTAACTTAGAAGACGCTTTATCCTACTATTTTCACACTAATCTTATCACCGATAGTTCACGAACACTTCTAGATATTTCTCAAATTCTAGTCATATGTTAAACTTGTGATATCTGTTGATTAATCTGACTTCACGCGGGTACGTCTCACCAAGCAAGATGGCTACTGTGAGAGAGAGAGAGAGAGAGAGAGAGAGAGAGAGAGAGAGAGAGAGAGAGAGAGAGAGAGAGACTCACATTCCCTTCCCTTGAAAGAATCCAAATGAATCAATTTCATAACTTTGGGATTCTGAGAGGCGCATCATCTGATATAACAAAATAGAGACAAAGAAGTCCACCTACAGTGGCACTTATTGCCATTTTTCAATATACAATAAGAAAGACAAAATAAAAAAATAACACTGTTCTGCAGGGGCTTGAAGGACGCAGACTGAGTTGCCTTCTGGTCCACGGCTTTGAGAAAGCGACACAAGTAATAAGAAAAATCTGAAGAGAGGACCATAAGAAAGCATAAAAACAAATGGGTTTAACGTATAAAAATGCACAGTTCTTGGATATCTGCATAAATACGATACGTAAAAATGTCACGGACTGCACATGATTATATTTCATAAATTGTGTGTGCGTATGTATAATTTGTGTATAATTATATAGCCCACACACATATATAACATACAAGTGTATGTGCGTGTTTGTGTGTGCGCGCTCGCATGCGTACGCTTGTTTCTGAGTAACAGTTCAGGACGTAGAGAGAGCAATTAAAAGGTTGCCATACTGTCATATGAATACAAGAATACTTTTGAAGGGAAGGATGTGAAGAGTCCTTGCACTTTTTCTATTGGATAAAAGCGAGAGCGGTATTTCTGAAAATTGTAAGGATATAATAAAAGCAGTATCTAGCGACCTTGGCGAGCTGTATGAACCAGGTTTCCACTGGGAAAGCTGGTCTGGAAATAGAAGGATTGACAAAGAGACAACCAGTATTGATTGACACGAGGGAAAAAATGTAAATTCAGCACAAACACGTACTAAGAAATAGATTGCGAGAATTTTGAAATGGAAAATAAACGTTGTATGTGGCTTTCATAAAACTGGAGAATGTTTATAACACATCTGATAATAGATGAAGCTCACTCAGGATGTACAGGTGCATATATATATATATATATATATATATATATATATATATATATATATATATATATATATATATATATATAAGGTGTTTCGTAATTAGAGCCACACCCCCCTCTACAACATAAACTGAAATTGATATGAGTAATTCAGAACAGGTATTTATTTAGTTTCTCTCTTGAAGTATTTAATATTTTGTTTGGCCTCCATCTGCCTGTACCACAGCCTGCATTCTTGAGGGGTGTGATTTCAGCAAATCGCAAAACAGCCGAGACTCAAACTCCATTTCCCTGACCACTTCGGTCACCTCTCTTCGCAGGTCATCGAGGCTTAGTATACCATCATAGTTCACTGTGCGCGCTTCAACACGATCCTTTAAGATACTACCAATGTTTTCACACTCATTAAGGTCAGGGGAGCTACCTGGAAATTCACTTGACGAAAAGAAATCGATACCACTGTTTCGAAGCAGCTCCTGTGTCTAAGAACCTTGAAACAATGTGCCTTACCATGCAAAAATGTGACTTCTTCAACAGATAACACATTTTCAGGATCTTTGAGGAAAGGAAATACTCCACCAGTAAGCAAAGTTTCTCTGAAATATTCGCCATTCCATGACTGTCCTTTTTCTTTCATGATCCACATTAACTGTTTGACTGTGAAACAGAGAAAAATTCCCAAACATTCAGGAAATTTCACAACTTGGCGATAGGACGTCATCGTTGATATCATCCAAGTTTGCAGCCCAAATAATGTCATTTTTATAATTTGGCTTCCTGACTGTGTAAATGAAGAATTCATCTGATGCAGCAACATGGAGAAAGTCAGCTTCAACCAATCTTTAAGAAATGAACCAGCAAACCATGCACGGTCTTCTCTCTGTTGCTGAGTGATGTTGGGCTTGCTGATAACATTAAATGGCTTGATACCAGATTTTTTCAACTCACGATATACAGCACAATAACTTCTCTTCTTTCCCCTTTTTGTTTCTAGTTCAAGCGCCAATTTATGTAAAGACTTTCTTGGTCTACCCTCTGCCTCATCTATGATGTCTTTTGACTCCTGAGAAAGGACTTCAGGCCTTCCAAGATTCTCACTCTTTTCACGATGACAGTCATATGGATTTTTGTTCCATTTTCTTTTAACAAAGGATTCATCTCTTTTAATGTATTTAGCTATCCGGGAACGTAAAATGAAGGATGCGCCAGCATCCCTGGCCTCTCTGAAGATTATAGCCCGGATTCGGTCAATCCATCTGATTTCCTCGGAGTCGTTAGCCATGGCTGTATCTAACTCTGTCACTCAGTCTGAAAATACAAGAAATGTAAAATGAAAAATAGCTTAATAGAAACTTATGATAGGTAATGTACTTGGAGATAGGCTATAGCAGAAAACTTCATAATTTTCCATTCGTTCTGTGGAGAGGGGGCGACGGGGCTCTAATTTCGTAACATCCAGTGTGTATATGTATATATGTATATGTATATGTAGTATGTATATATATGTATATATATATATATATATATATAATCAATATATATATATATCTATATATATATATATATATATATAATATATATAGATAGATGATATATATACTACTATATATATATATATATATATATATATATATATATATATATAATATATAGCTCGAACTGTACTTACTTCAATGTTATAGCCCAGTTCTTCTGACAGGGGTTGTTCCATTATGTGAACCAGTTCTTTTTTGGGTGGGCGTCTTGTATATGTATCTTTAACTGATTCTACGCCTCTCACAGCATGGGGTGGAGGGGGTGTCCAATAAACTAACCTCTCACGAGGAACAATTTAATTCAATATGGTGTCTCTCCCGCGTACAGTTCTGACTCAGCTATGGTCAAATTCCTATTTGACCTCTTGACATAAAATACGACCTTGACCTGGACATTCCGATACGCTGTGACCTTTAACCTTGACCCTTAAACTGAACTGAATTGTCCTCGTGAGAGGTTAATTTATTGGACAACCACCCGCGCCCCCCTCACCCTGTGAGAGGCGAAGAATCAGTAAAAAAAAAATACATACTATACGTACACACGCCCAAAAAGGGTTGAGTCAGATAGTGGAACAGCCCCTGTCATAAGTACGGGGCTTTGACACTGAAGTAGTAAAAAATATTAAAACTTTGTTGTTTAAAAATATTAACCTTAACAGACGAGCGGACATAAAACAGGGCCGGACAGAAAAAAAAAAAAAAAAAAACAGGTGGGTAAACCATGAAAAAAAAGAGAAAAAACATCGCAAAATTACTTAGTTCCAGATGTTCAATAATTATTGAACATCTGGAACTAATTTGGAGTTTACGTGGATACATCGTTTCACTGTGCCATGCAAGGACAGCAATGTACCGCACAGGGCCTTATAGAGGGCTCATATAAACGGAATGCAACAGAACCGTCAACCTAATATGTACTCACGGAAATGCCTACAAAATAATACATTTGTGTCATAAAATTCCATTATATGGTAGAGCATATTGCTAAGTAAAACAAACAGACTTTCCAACACCGTTCATCAGCGTTATATTTAGCGTTATTTTTAACGTAATTTTTTTTTAACATATTGATAAACTCTACTATGTAATTATGGATTTTTATGACAGACTATTCTTCACTAGATTGTGAGTTTTTTAACAAAATAATATATGGTGAAAGATTATATCTCTAGAGCAGAGCATTTCATAAAAAAGAGAAAAAAGTTTTTTTCATTAGTTTTAGCTCAGAACTTTTCCAATTACGATCGACGTTAATGTACATTCATAATCGGCCTATACATTCATGTTAGTAAAACCACTTTACCTTGGTCATATCCTTAACGATTAACGCCTTTAAAACCAAATGAAGTGTGTGCACCTGTAAGTAACAGCGTCAGTAATTCACCTAATACGAGACAAATTCTAAAATGTACATGCCTGAAGATATTGATCCAAAATGTGGGCCAACGATTCAAAACAAAAAGAAAACAAAAAATTGATTATACTAAAGTGCCAATTTAAGAATTTCCTTATGACATAATTCCTCAAACAAATACACCTCGGTAACACGACAGGTAACAAGGACCGTTATCCACAGCCTGGAGCGTTACCAAGAGCAACCATCTCTCTCTCTCTATAAATACCAAACACATAGACAAATTCTACATAAGGTGATTCGTTTCTAAACAACACCATGTTTCATAAATTACAAAGAAACATGAAGTTAAAAAGTACTAAACCGTACCATTCAATAAACGCCTGTAAATCTATAAAGAAGAGTCTAAGCATCCCACTTGGATCTCCCAAATGCAATGTCTAAGCATCCCATTTGGATCCTTCAAATGAAATGTCTAAGCATTGCACTTGGATCTCCCTAATGCAATGTCTAAGCATTCCACTTGGATCTCCCTAATGCAATGTCTAAGCATTCCACTTGGATCTCCCTAATGCAATGTCTAAGCATCCCACTTGGATCCTCCTAATGCAATGTCTAAGCATCCATCTTGGATCTCCCTAATGCAAGGGATCTCCCTAATGCAAGGGATCTCCCTAATGCAAGGGATCTCCCTAATGCAATGTCTAAGCATCCCACTTGGATCTCTCTAATAGAATGTCTAAGCATCCCACTTGGATCTCCCTAATGCAACGAATCTCCCTAATGCAATGTCTAAGTATCCCCCTTGGATCTCCCTAATGCAATGTCTAAGTATCCCCCTTGGATCTCCCTAATGCAATGTCTAAGCATCCATCTTGGATCTCCCAAATGCAATGCCTAAGCATCCATCTTGGATCTCTCTAATAGAATGTCTAAGCATCCCACTTGGATCTCCCTAATGCAACGAATCTCCCTAATGCAATGTCTAAGTATCCCCCTTGGATCTCCCTAATGCAATGTCTAAGTATCCCCCTTGGATCTCCCTAATGCAATGTCTAAGCATCCATCTTGGATCTCCCAAATGCAATGCCTAAGCATCCCAGTTGGATCTCCCTATTGCAATGTCTAAGCATCCCAAATGGATCTCCATATGCAACAGATCTCCCTAATGCAATGTCTAAGCATCCATCTTGGATCTCCCTAATACAATGTCTAAGTATCCCACTTCCATCTCCCTAATGCAATATCTAAGCATCCCTCTTGGATCTCCCTAATCCAATGTCTGAGCATCCCACTTCGATCTCCATAATGCAATGTCTAAGCATCCATCTTGGATCTCCCTAATGCAATGTCTAAGTATCCCACTTGGATCTCCCTAATGCAATGTCTAAGCATCCCACTTGGATCTCCCAAATGCAATGTCTAAGCATCCCTCTTGGATCTCCCTAATCCAATGTCTAAGCATCCCACTTCGATCTCCCTAATGCAATGTCTAAGCATCCATCTTGGATCTCCCGAATGCAATGTCTAAGTATCCACTTGGATCTCCCTAATGCAATGTCTAAGCATCCCACTTGGATCTCCCTAATGCAATGTCTAAGCATCCCTCTTGGATCTCCCTAATGCAATGTCTAAGCATCCCACTTCGATCTCCCTAATGCAATGTCTAAGCATCCATCTTGGATCTCCCTAATGCAATGTCTAAGTATCCCACTTCGATCCCCCTAATGCAATGTCTAAGAATCCCACTTGGATCTCCCTAATGCAATGTCAATGCATCCATCTTTGATCTCCATAATGCAATGTCTAAGCATCCTTCTTGGATCTCCCTAATGCAATGTCTAAGCATCCATCTTGGATCTCCCTAATGCAATGTCTAAGTATCCCACTTGGATCCCCCTAATGCAATGTCTAAGAATCCCACTTGGATCTCCCTAATGCAATGTCTAAGCATCCTTCCTGGATCTCCCTAATGCAATGTCAATGCATCCATCTTTGATCTCCATAATGCAATGTCTAAGCATCCTTCTTGGATCTCCCTAATGCAATGTCTAAGCATCCTTCTTGGATCTCCCTAATGCAATGTCTAAGCATCCTTCTTGGATCTCCCTAATGCAATGTATAAGTATCCCACTTGGATCTCCCTAATGCAATGACTAAGGATCCCACTTGGATCTCCCTAATGCAATGACTAAGGATCCCACTTGGATCTCCCTAATGCAATGTCTAAGCATCCCTCTTCGATCTCCCTAATGCAATGTCTAAGCCATCCATCGATCTCGCTAAGGAATGTCTAAGCATCTATCCTGATCTAATCCAAGGTCCTAAGCACCAATCTTGGATCTCCCCTAATGAAATCCAAGTTCCAAGCCCACCCAACTTGGATCCCCCTAATGCAATGTCTAAGCATCCCACCTGAATCTCCCTAATGCAATGTCTACGCATCCCACTTGAATCTCCCTAATAATGTCTAAGCATCCTTCTTGGATCCCTAATGCAATGTCTAAGTATCCCACTTGGATCTCCCTAATGCAATGTCTAAGTATCCCACGTGGATCTCCCTAATGCAATGTCTAATCATCCCACTTGGATCTCCCTAATGCAATGGATCTCCCTAATGCAATGTCTAAGCATCCCACTTGGATCTCCCTAATGCAATGGGATCTCCCGCTAATGCAATGTCTAAAGCATCAACTTTGAATCTCCCCTTCTCCCGCCTAGCAATGTCTAAGCATCACACTTGAATCTCCCTAATGAAACGGATCTCCCTAATGCAATGTTTAAGCATCCCACTTGGATCTCCCTAATGCAATGTCTAAGCACCCAATTGGATCTCCCTAATGCAATGTCTAAGCATCCCACTTGGATCTCCCTAATGCAATGTCTAAGCATCACACTTGGATCTCCCTAATGCAATGTCTAAGCATCCATCTTCGATCTCCCTAATGCAATGTCTAAGCATCCCACTTGGATCTAACTAATGCAACGGATCTCTCTAATGCAATGTCTAAGTATCCCACTTGACTCTCCGTAATACAATGTCTAAGCATCCATCTTGGATCTACCTAATGCAATGTCTAAGTATCCCTCTTGGATCTCCCTAATGCAATGTCTAAGCATCCCACTTGGATCTACCTAATGCAACGGATCTCCCTAAATGGCAATTGTCTAAGGAGTATCCCGCACTTGGATCTCCCCTAATACAATGTCTAAGCATCCATCTTGGATCTCCCTAATGCCCAATGATCTAAGTAATCCCACCCTTGACCCTTCCTCCGTAATAGAATGTCTAAGCATCCATCTTGGATTCTCCTATGCAATGTTCTAAAGTATCCCCCGCCTTGGATCTACCTAATGCCAATGTCCTAAGTATCCCAACTTGGATCTACCTTAATGCAATGTCCTAAGCATCCCTCTTGGCATCCTCCCTAATGTCAAATGTCTAAGTATCCCCCTTGGATCTACCTAATGCCAATGTCCTAAGTAATCCCACTTGACTCTTTCCGTAATTTACAATGTCTAAGCATCCATCTTCTGGATCTCCCTAATGCAATGTCCTAAGTATCCCAACTTTGGGAATCTCCCTAATGCAATGTCTAAGCATCCCACTGGCATCCTCCCTAATGCAATGGTCTAAGTATCCACTTGACCCCTCCCGTAATCACAATGTCTAAGGCACATCTTGGATCTCCCTAATGCAATGTCTAAGTATCCCACTTGAATCTCCCTAATGCAATGTCTAAGCATCCCACTTGGATCTCCCAAGGAAATGCCTCCTAATGCAATGTCTACGATATCACTTGAATCTCCCTATGCAATGTCTAAGCATACGCAACTTGGAATCTCCCAAATGGAACGGATCTCCCTAATGCAATATCTCCAGCTATCCCACTAAGATGACTCTCCGTAATACAATGTCTAAGGCAATCCATCTTGGACTCTCCTAAGCAATGTCTTAAGTATCCCCACTGAATGTCTCCTATGCAATGTCTAAGCATCCCCATTGGCAATGAATCTCCCAAATGGAACAGATGTCTAATGCAATGTCTAAGTTCCAACTTGGAACCTTCCCTTAATGCAATGTTAAGTATCCCACTTGGACTTCCCTAATGCCAAATGTCTAAACATATCCCCTTGGAATCCCCTAATGCAATGTTCTAAGTATCCACTTTGGATTCTCTCAAATTTGGGAATGGATCTCCTTAATGCAATGTCTAAGTCCCACTTGGAATCTCCCTTAATGCAAGTCTAAGTTTAAATTTTTTCCCCCGAATTTTTGGAATTTTTTTCCCTTCCCTAAATTTTGGGGGGGGGGGGGGAACGGATTCTCCCCCTTGGTAATGGCAATGTCCTAAGTATACCCACTTGACTCTCCGTAAATACAATGTCTAAGCATCCATCTTGGATCTCCCTAATGCAATGTCTAAGTATCCCACTTGGATCTACCTAATGCAATGTCTAAGTATCCCACTTGGATCTACCTAATGCAATGTCTAAGCATCCATCTTGGATCTCCCTAATGCAATGTCTAAGTATCCCACTTGGATCTCCCTAATGCAATGTCTAAGTATCCCCCTTGGATCTACCTAATGCAATGTCTAAGTATCCCACTTGACTCTCCGTAATACAATGTCTAAGCATCCATCTTGGATCTCCCTAATGCAATGTCTAAGTATCCCACTTGGATCTCCCTAATGCAATGTCTAAGCATCCCTCTCCGAATCTAATCTCCCGGTAATGCAATTTTGTTTAAGTATCCCTCTGATTTGCTATCCCCTTGCATAATGCAATGCTTAAGTATCCCTCTTTGGATCTCTCTAATCAATGGTCCCCTAAGCATCCCTCTTGGATCTCCCTAATGCAATGTCTAAGCATCCCTCTTGGATCTACCTAATGCAATGTCTAAGTATCCCTCTTGGATCTCCCTAATGCAATGTCTAAGCATCCCTCTTGGATCTCCCCTAATGCATGTCTAAGTATCCCTTCTTGGATCTCCCTAAATGCAATGTCTAAGCGGACCCTCCCTTTTTGGTTTTTTGGGGATCTCCCTAATGCATGGTCTAAGCAAATCCCATTGGCTTGGGATCTCCCTAATGCAATGTCTAAGCATCCCCACTTGGATCTCCCTAATGCAATGTTTTAAGTATCCCACTTGGATTCTCCCTAATGCAATGTTAAGTATCCCTCTGGATCTCCCTAATGCAATGTCTAAGTATCCCACTTGGATCTCCCTAATGCAATGTTTAAGTATCCCTCTTAGATCTCCCTAATGCAATGTCTAAGTATCCCACTTGGATCTCCCTAATGCAATGTCTAAGCATCCCTCTTCGATCTCCCTAATACAATGTTTAAGTATCCCTCTTAGATCTGCCTAATGCAATGTCTAAGTATCTCACTTGGATCAACCCTAAATGGCAATTGTCTAAGCATTCCCATTGGATCTCCCTAATGGCAATGTCCCTAAGCATTCACTCTTGGATCTCCCTAATGCAATGTCTAAGTATCCCACTTGGATCTACTTAATGCAGATCACCCTAATGCAATGTCTAAGCATCCCACTTGGATCTCCCTAATGCAATGTCTAAGCATCCCTCTTGGATCTCCCTAATGCAATGTCTAAGTATCCCACTTGGATCTACTTAATGCAATGTCTAAGTATCCCACTTGGATCTCCCTAATGGCAAGTCTAAGCATCCCTCTGGATCTCCCAATGCAATGTTTTAAGTATTCCCTCTTAGAATCTCCCCTAATGCAATGTTCTAAGTTTATCCCACTTGGATCCTCCCTAATGCAATTGTTTAAGTATCCTCTTTAGATCTCCCTATGCAAGTCTAAGTATCCCACTATGATCTCCCTAATGCAATTATAAGGCATCCCTCTTTCGATCTCCCTATACAATAGCTTTAAGTATCCCTCTTAGATCTCCCTAATGCAATGTCTAAGTATCCCACTTGGATCTACCTAATGCAATGTCTAAGTATCCCACTTGGATCTCCCTAATGCAATGTCTAAGCATCCCTCTTCGATCTCCCTAATGCAATGTTTAAGTATCCCTCTTAGATCTGCCTAATGCAATGTCTAAGTACATCCCACTTGGATCTCCCTAATGCAATGTCTAAGCATCCCTCTTGGATCTCCCTAATGCAATGTCTAATATCCCACTTGGATCTCCCTAATGCAATGTCTAAGCATCCCTCTTGGATCTCCCTAATGCAATGTCTAAGCATCCCTCTTCGATCGGGGCCCTCCCCCAATAATCCCCAATGTTTAAGTATCCCTCCTTAAAAAGATCTTTTTGCCTATGCAATGCGTAAGCATCCCCTCTTCGATCTCCCTAATGCAATGTCTATGCATCCCTCTTGGATCTACCTAATGCAATGTCTAAGTATCCCTCTTAGATCTCCCTAATGCAATGTCTAAGTATCCCACTTGGATCTCCCTAATGCAATGTTTAAGTATCCCTCTTAGATCTCCCTAATGCAATGTCTAAGTATCCCACTTGGATCTCCCTAATGCAATGTCTAAGCATCCCTCTTGGATCCTCCCTAATGCAATGTCTAAGCATCCCACTTGAATCTCCCTAATGCAATGTCTAAGCATCCCACTTGAATCTCCCTAATGCAATGTCTAAGCATCCCACTTGAATCTCCCTAATGCAATGTCCCTTAGCAACTTGAATCTTAACCCTTAATGCAATCTGTTAAGCATCCCACTTGGACCCCCCTTAATGCAATGTTTCATAAAGAATCCCAACTGGATCCCCCTTAATGCAAGTCTAAGCATCCCAACTTGAATCTCCCTAATGCAATGCTCTAAGCATCCCACGTTGCATCCCCTTCCCTAATTGCAATGTCTAAGCATCCCACTTGAATCTCCCTAATGCAATGTCTAAGCATCCCACAATGCAATATCTAAGCATCCCACTTGGATCTCCCTAATGCAATGTCTAAGCATCCCACAATGCATTGTTTAAGCATCTTATTTGGATCTCCCTAATGCAATGTCTAAGCATCTGAATGAAATGGCACGATATTTATCAGTCCACGTTCAAAACATCTCAGGAATCCCACATCAAAGTCGAAATGAATCTAAGCATTTCACTGTTTTGGAATACCACAACAAAATTCAAAGTTGAATTCCAGACTGTGACTTGCAACAGAGCTTCCAGTTATACCAGGAAATTCAAGCCCTGCATTAGATACCGGAAGAAGGCCGGACCTCGGTACACGGTGGCTCCAAATTACAGGTGAATTCCTGACGGGGGTGCCAGACTAGAACGACGAACTTGATGCCTTCATCTATTACTTGAGCATCATATCACACGGAACACCCAGGAAATTCGAGTCAATAAAATCTTCCAATGAGAGGAAAACGAATCGACAATATAAATAATTAAAATAAAACTGAACATTATAATGAAAAACGCAAGCATTTCTGTCAGGATATAGAAGGATAAAACTCGAAATCGAACACCGCAAAAGAAACCATCAGCCAACTTTGTGCATTCTAAAAATGCAACGCAAATGTCCGGAGGTACTTTTGTTATACACGGCCTATGAAAACAACGAAGAATGAAAAATCATCCCTAAAAACAATATACCGAGAGCATATCGGGCCATCCTCAAATTACAAGTGAACAAAGAACTGCGTGTTATGCAACACAAAGAAAGGGGACGAACTGGCATTCCTGCAGTCTTGAACACCACACCAGTCGAAACATGTTCACCAATACAGCAAATAAACAAAGTACCGCATAACTGCTTCATGTGAAAGTGTTAGAAAACTTCCAATTTAAGGAATGAAACACTAGACAGTTGCCATCAACAACAACGTTAGTAGGCCAAACTTGCCAACGCTCCGAGGCTAGTCTAGTGGTACAGCATGGCTTGTCTCCCCGCCCCTTACCCCCGACGTTTCCACCACATATTGACCCAGTACTCTCTCTCTCTCTCTCTCTCTCTCTCTCTCTCTCTCTCTCCACCGACACTCTACATACCGACGTGTGAATAGGTAATGCCTTACACAAACCAAGGTCCTTTCAATATATTCTCAGATTATATTTAAAGGACCTTGGCATAAACCATAGCCAAAATCACAAACCCAGGTCCTGTGAAGAACTAATGTCCAACTACTAATGTTAAAAGTACTGCAGCAAAATGAATGCGCAATCTATATCTGTGAACAATCTTTATAATAACAACAGTAGCGAGTACACCTCCCCCAAGATCAACTAAAACAGGCGAAATTGATATAAACCAACTTTTAAAAGTACTCAAAACTACAAACGGCTATAATTCCTGATCTTTCAGTTCACATGGCTGCAATACGTCAGTCAACTCACGGGCGGTTTCTCTCAAGGGTTTAGTGGTCTCGAGAATACCACCTAATCAACGTAACAGCAGTATTTCATCAACTGGTCGTCACTTTTACAGACATCTCGCAAACATACAAAAACATAAATATATATAACATTTTCTCAGCTTCATTGACGGTGGCGCGTAACAATGCATCATTAACGCCACAGATTCTCACAATTGTGCGTGACCTTTTAATTTCCTTATATAAGGGCAGTATAGTGCAACAAATACATTCATCTAATAATTAACTCACACACACTCAAAGAAAGAGAGAGAGAGAGAGAGAGAGAGAGAGAGAGAGAGAGAGAGAGAGAGAGAGTGTCTCCGACCTAGAAGAGTATGGCCTATAGAAGTCTACGGTACTCTCCCCCGACTAATTTCTTTTAAAAAAAGAAGTTCCCTCCCCTACTCAACAAAGAGGACCCAAACCTCGGTGCTCTTCTCCCCTCGCAACCATTCATTTACATCCACCAAAAACCTCAAACCACCACACGGGGAGACGACAGGAAAAGAGGGGGACGGGTTAGGCGCGGGTGAGGGGAATCGACAAGCAAGGGGAAATGACAGTACTTTTCTTCCACCCTCTCATCTCGCGTTCGTTCGATACACCTCTCTCTCTCTCTCTCTCTCTCTCTCTCTCTCTCTCTCTCTCTCTCTCACAACATATTAGAAATACCATCAAACATAGCCACACATAGAAGCCTCATATGCGTACAAAGGATGAAGCACAAACTGTTTTGAAGTTGACCAAACTTCAGCCTATAAAGTGCAGGTCACAAACTGGTCGACAGTTTTAAAATTAGGTTACTGTTACGTGGGATTATAAAAAACCCAGTCCGTGCTGGTGCAAGTGTGGTTGCACCATTAGTCGTTAAACTTTTCACAGAATGACGGGTGGTGAAGGGGGGGGGGGGGGGGAGATGCAATCCAGAGAATCTTTGGAAGTTTGTCAGGAGGGCAACTTATTTATCTAGATTTCTGACGCTCTAGTAGCCCTCCGCAGTTTTGTGTTTCCAGGATCTATGCGTCTTTGTTAACAAGAGCCCTACAATTTTCAACGTTTTACCCTTCAGTTACAAAAAACTCAAGAATACAATAAAAACATTTTATGAATACAACAATTAAAAAAAGTTGGTCCTGTGGTAAACCTAGACGTCCAGTTATTTTTTTAAACATAATTTTCAATGGCAATGCTCTCCATAAAATCTTATACTAATGAGACTCTCGGTTATGAATGAAAGAATTAAATCTGAATGGAGGTGTTTCACAGTTTCAAAGCAACTGCCTTCCTTGATTGACAATTTACACATACCTCTTCAAACCATCGACATCTGCATTTTCTTCCAATGGCCTAAATATGTTAGTTCTATTCTCCCACAATACATACTAACGTTCACTGTTCAATCTACCTTTCTTCAGTTCGCCCATTCCTCTTTTAACTTCTCTTTGCTCACATTGACTCAGGAGTAACATTACAATTTTAGACTCTTATCTAGACAGATTGTTGTCAGCGTCACTAATGAGCAACTTATCACCTGCAAATGTCAGGCACTTGCACTCCATGAACGACCTCTATATTTTGTCTAATACTTTCTTGTTCTTTTTACTTACACCTACATCTTTCCCCGAGTTCTTTCGTTTTCATCGACAAAAATATTAAACTACCATGAAGAGACAACGCACTTATAACAAATTATCTTTCAGCACCACACATCCCTTACACCCTATCTCGCACCACAACCAAATCTGTCAGGAGCTTTTTCTAAGTCTACGCAGAACACTTTCACCCTCTTTCCTTTTACTTTCACACTTCTCGCACACTGGTTCATAATAAAAACTCGACAGTGACCCGTATTCCTGGTAATTAGTCAACTGTGGCAGAACAAAGCTAGGATGGAGGACAGTCCATATGGGGATTAGGCCTCATTCCATAACATTCGCCGAAAAACCTAAAGAGTAATAATACCTTTTGGAGCAATTCTCTCTATGGGTCAAAGGTGTATTGACAAGAACAATGTGTATGCTACAACGAAGGTGTTCTGATCAGTTTAGTACCTCGTTAATAAATGGATTGATCATTACTAAGAAATGTCACAAGCAGTCGACACAAGCTCATGCGGCATCTATGGGGTCAGGGCTTAAAATACCTGAAGCCAAGCCATCTCAGGAGAATTGGCGTAAACTTAGAACCTTTACAGCCCGAAGATCAGGCAATTTTTAACTTGTAAGGCCTTGTCCACACTAGCGGGCACTGTCCGACGGGCAAACACTATTCCCATAACCCGTTCCACTAAACTGCCCGAACGAGTATGGAGCCAGAACGATGCGTTTGTCTGGTAACACTGCTTCAAGTGAGAGAAAATATAAACACCTGGAAGTACGCCCGCTAGTGTGGACAGGCCATAAGATGCTGGAAAGGCAAGGCTTGTTATGACTAAGATTGATGTTTTCTTCCTCCAAACTTGACTGAATTCATACACAGAGAAAACAGCTTTCTGGATAACATTTTTCTTCCAAACAGTTCAGCAAAAGGGTTTAACTTAAAAAGGTCATTTGTCGTGGCTAATCAATAAATAATCTTGTACGAGTTCAACTAAATGGGTATAAAAGGTAAGCTTATTGGCAAGAATTAAGAATTATCTAACAAACAGGATGGGTTGTGTATTTCTAGGGGAAGATCTCCTCATTTATAGGTCTCTCAACTTAGCACTCTCCAGGGTTGCGGCTCAAGGCCTATATTTTACTCAATGTCATAATTAATGTTATCGTTAGTGGCAAGTTTTATTCAGCAACGGGACCAACGGCTTTACGTGACTTCCGAACCACGTCGAGAGTGAACTTCTATCACCAGAATGCACATCTCTCACTCCTCAATGGAAAGGCCTAGAATCGAACCCGCGACCAACGAGGTGGGAGGCCAACACCATACCAACCACGCCACTGAGGCGCTTAACAATTACTGCTAAGCAGATGATATACAATACATGCAGAAATTACCTTCGAATTCACAGGTCATTCAATAGCAATGGCCAGATTTATGATTTAAAGTAGAATCACAAACAGGGGGATAGGGTAACTTAATACAACACATGAGCTGGAATATCCTCAGATTTACGAATACTTTAGGGTTTATGTTGTGATTCCTGGTATATATATAAAAAAAGTCACAGGAAAAAATTCACATTAACCTTTCCTGTATACTGAGCCCAAGGGTTTTAACCAGGTATGTATCCACCTTTGCGGCGTATTTAGTACCAAAGTTTAGTACAAGCCCGTTGTGGATTACCGTAAAAACATAAAGCAAAAGACTGTACATATTATAAAGACCACAAAGAAATATGGCGAATTTTCCCCTGTGACTTTATTACCGGCCAACAATATAAAATATATGACTTTTTTCCTTGTGACTTTTTTCCAAGTCAAATTTGTTACTTTTTTCCTGTGACTACTACCGATCAGCATGTGGTACCCATGGGAAAGAAGAAGATGCAGGTGGTACCCATGGTATAGACATACTGCTCCATCATCTAATTACATGCTGTAAAATGAGAACGAGATCTCTATGGCTCTAAACGAGAATCAGTAGCTGCAATTGGAGCAACTCAACAGTCCTTGTGTGTGACTGCCTTTTTCAGAATCTGAACTGGCAAAAACAATCTAAGTCTACTCAACATTAAGATATGAGTGTCATTTCAGGTCGGCCAGAAACGGAACAGTGTTAAGATACAAGGCGAGGTTAACAATAAGCATGTACGAGGTCGAAAACATTAAATGCGAAGACATAGCATTGGTTATCTGTGACAGAAAGGATTACGGGAACCATTACACCAATTGTGATAAAGCACTCAGAGATGACGGAGACTTCTTGCAATATTCATGGATTAGTACTGGTTATAAGTAACTACCAGAGCTAATTCACATCAAGGAGCAGTCGGTTTTGGTCTTTCAGCTTGGACTGCCACTTCCTCCTCGGAATGCAAACCAGGAAATATAAGAACATATAGAACACGAAGGTTATACTGACTAACTGTTCTGTGATGGATTGCTGATAGCAAAAGGCACACCGGTTCTATTGTAAATAGCGATGGAGGCTCAGTCTTGGAATGGGATCTTAATAATCACTAATAGCGAGTCAGCCCTCCAGTTCATAGAGAACAAGGATATACGCTGTGTATGAAAAATGAGTTAAATAAAACGCACAGTCAAGTATATTCATATCTAGTAACAAAAGGGTAGACGTGCTGGCTAAAGAAGCTGCATAGAGAGATACAATTGACTGAACCTTGGATTGTTAACGTGAACAAAACAAAACAAAAGAATCGGGTTTCAGAAGTCAGACACACAGCAACAAACAGAACACGTGTTATCCAAATCAAAGAAGCACGATAATAAGGCTGAATGTACATTTCATATACTTCTGCATACGGAAAGAAAAGGGATGCTAGACATGGTCAATAATAAATAGTGAATGACAGACTATGAATAGGATATACATGGCTATCCAGGGCAGGTTATGAGCACAAGTATCCACGAGTAACAATGAAGCTGGCGGGCACGAACTCCATCATGAGTATGCACTGACTTGCCCGAAATGCATGAGTACAGGAATGCTACATTTACAACTTCATAAGATCAGGTAAGACATTTCGCTTACCAGTGGAGAAGTAAATGACAATCGAAAGGTTTTGAAGACTCCGCAATGCCAAACATAAGTACAAAAGTGGCTGACGAATACGAAGGATTATTATGGATCGGTTTGAAATAACGTTAACAAACTCCTCCAAGTCCGTTGCATCTCGCAAACGTTTAAATTTTGAAAGATACAGTCATCGTTTAGCCTCCACCAACAATAACTGTTATTATTAACAATGATGATAATTACTCTGCAAGTGCTGTGACGTTCTTAGCACTGTCATGAAGCTGTTAATCATAGCAGTAGCATAAGCTATTGCCACTACTACCGCTATTATCACTGTAACCTATGTCAAGAACGCTACACTAATAATCAAAGTCACGGAATAAGACATCATCGTCGTTTTTTGCGTTTGTCATATACCTGTATGTATGTTATCAGCCACGTGATGGGCTCGGGGTTTGAAACTGGGAGTTTGTACTGTATGAATACATGTGACTAGCGTAATATGGATATGTATTATATTTCAAGATTAACTCCTATTGTACTAGTTGTTCCACTCCACCTTTTGGGCACCCGAGCATTCCTCTCCTTTTTTTTTTTTTTTTTTTTTTTTTTATTATACTCTCCTCACATCTAACAACCTAGCCTCTCACGAGGCACAATTCAATGCAACATGTAATAGCTATTCTATCCTATGGTATCTGTTACGCAAAAGAAAAAGAAAAAAATACTGAAGACCACCACCATAACCGCCATATTGGTGCATCTCTCTCTCTCTCTCTCTCTCTCTCTCTCTCTCTCTCTCTCTCTCTCGATCTTTTCTTCTGCTCGTGTGGCGAGCCACACGCTCCATCACAAAAAGCAGCAGCAACAGCAGCAGCAGCAAGCAGCAATGGGGCGCCAAAGGAGTTGAAAGGACTTCGCGCCGAAGGTACATAACACCAAACAGGTCCCATTTTGTTCAATAATCTCCTCGACGACGGTCTTTCCCTTCATTTTTGTTCTTCTCCGACTCACATGTAGTATTTCTTTGAAAAGAATAAACTCGCTCTAGCATTACCGATCCAAGGTTATTTTCACAATGCTGTGGAATTACTTGATCATTACAGCTTGAATGCATTCTACCTGCTTGTATTGTTCTCTCTCTCTCTCTCTCTCTCTCTCTCTCCACTGTCACCCATCTATTGTGTCACGTGCAGCTGGTAGGTCGATGAACACTTTGCCAGGCCTCAACCAATGAGGCCCTTTCTCTATCCTCTTTGTTAGCTTGAATTCTCCCTCTCTCTCTCTCTCTCTCTCTCTCTCTCTTCACGGCCTTGCAGCCTATCACAGCAGCACCTGTCTCTGCTATCTCCGTCACCCCATCTGAAAACAGCGGCCTCCCAAATAAGTTCAATGGCACCGGCTTACTCTCTCTCTCTCTCTCTCACACACACTATTTGTATGTATATGTATGTACATATATACACATACATATATACAGAGAGAGAGAGAGAGAGAGAGAGAGAGAGAGAGAGACGGTGCCATTGAACTTGTCTGAGAGAACTCTGTTTATATATATATATATATATATATATATATATATATATATATATATATATACACACACACACACACACATATATATATATATATATATATATATATATATATATATATATATCATACATAACATTAATATAGGGTAAAATCAGACTTCACTGAATCTTAATCACTGAAAGACCAATATATGAAATGCAGACTTTTGCCCCCGTAAGTTTTGTCAAGTATTGCAACCTCCTTCAAGAAACTTTTGAAACTTTCGATCAGCAAGTAATTTCCCCAACGACTGATCACAGAACCAAAATAGTGATCAAGAGTAATCCGAAAGGAGAACAGTTATCAAGGAAATACACCAAACCTACAAAATAGCAAAGTGCCTCCTTCCCCTCCAATAACTTCCGAATTTCACCCTACAGCCTCTCACCATAAACAGGTCACTCTAAAACCAATAATGCACTCTTTCGCCTTTTAATCACATCATTATTTGTCCCTATTATCCCATCTCAATCAATGTACACTATACAAACACTCTTCTGTCACCATTTACCAAGATCTTCCTTTCATTACCATTTAAAGTTCATAATTCATTTCCTCCTCCTCCTCCTCACTGTCACACCCTTTTGCAGAGACCCTGCTGTCGTCACTGCTCAAATTATGCCCTTATCTCTCTTCCAATCGTCGAGTGCCATATCTGCTTTCAGTTATTTGCATGAATCGACCAACTCGATTCTCTTAATATCCATGCTAGCATTCATTGCCTTTATTCAGGAAAACTTCAATATAATGATAACTGTCTAATTTTGAACCTCTTCCAGACTTTCCTCCCTTCGAAGGTTCTCTTTGCTAACACAAAATAGCATGATTATCTGCAAACACCACAAGTCAGTAGATCATTCGCAACCCCTTGTCTTATTCCAAAACCTGGCACCTAATCCTATATTTGATATGATTTCTATCAACATTTCATCCAGAAAAATATTCTACAATGATGGAGACAAAACACGCCTTTTGGAGAGTTATATTTTCATTAAAATAGTCACTTTTTAATATACATCTTTTATCACGAAGAAAAGTTTCAATCGCTCTCAATAAATTACAAGTTACCACTGGCAGCGCATGGCCTACGTATACTCCAAATACCTTCTCTATCAATTCCCTTGATGATTCATTCATCACAGAAAATTTATATATATACTTTTCTTGACACAGTTCTCTTGCCTATCAGACCTGTTATTTGTTTGACTTTTTTACAATAATAACACAAGCCTTCCTAGGATTGCTAATAATATGCCCAGCAATGTCTTAGATATCTCTACCGCTTTCCTTTATATGGACACAGAAATGTTCTTTTCAATCATTTCTTACATGTCTTTCCTTCATCCAATCATACCTTACTAACCCTTGCCAGCCAGTCAATCAAATTATCACTACCATACAGCAGCAACTCCACTTTAAACCTAACCACTCCCCGTACCTTCCCTTTCAACTGCCCTCCTTGCAACCCCTATACACTCACTTCCACGGGATTAAGTCAGCACTATCCCTTTGTGTTATTCAAATTTGCATTCCTTCAAATAGTCACCTACTCCGCTTACCTCATTGACCCGCTACATATTGCTTTCCTTCCATCTGCCTATGTACTTACGTATACACACACAAAGTCTACCTTTTAACTTAGTAAGGGCCCCACCTATTTCTGACATACTCCTGGTATAGCTATAGCCTCTACTAATCCAGGTGAATATTGACAGCAATACAAGTGAAGACCACTGCCTAATCAGTATCAAATAAGATTATATGTTAAAAACACTGGTACAAAGTTTTTAAGTGTTCTATTACTCGACAACATCAACAATTTCATAAATGCAGTGTAGCTGTAAGAACTCTATACCTAAGAACATTCCCTGGCTTCCTCAGAAACAGCATTCTGGAAACCTTCAAAGTTCGTAATCTTCTCCCTCTTCGGTACCTAGAATCTTGAACTCATATTTTCGTACAGCCCCTGAACTATCCTTCCTTTTTTTTTTTTATCAATATTACTTTTCGGATACCGAATCCTTCCCGGAAGGTTTATGTCAGGAACATCCATTGTTCTGTTTCAAGATTCAGTGGATTGAGATGTGACGAATAATTCACAGAGTACTACAAACATAATACCAACAAGTCAACAAGCAAAACAGAATAATAAAATGTTAAATTCTAAAATCTGTCTCCTTAGCAGTAGTTTTAATCTAAGTACAAGTTGATGTGCTGTAAATTTAGACTGTTTACTTGACTGTCTACTCGCCAGTTCTAATGTACTACTAACAGGAAAAAAAAACTGGTCGACTTTTGAACTTTCAATTTTTTTTTAAAGAAAAATGTAGTCAAAATATACTACAAAATATATTTAAAAAAGGATCATTGAACAAACAAGGAACCTAGAGTGACTGGGTTTTGAAGACTTCCACATTTCGATAGCCATCAAGGCATAACAGCCCCCCCCTTTTTTTTTTTTTTTTTTTTACAAAAATGTAGTCAAAACAAATTAATAAAGGATCCTGGAGCAAACAACGAACCCTACAGTGCCTGGGTATACATGGATGGCGAGTCATTTGTTTTACCAAACAATGGAACGCGCGCACCACAGCACGATTGGTTACAATTGTTGAGATAGACTCGAGGCAACTAACTGCCCCGATGAACAGGACATCACACGCGAAGCGCCGATAAAGAAAATGAAAAATGAATAACAACTAGGTCAAGACGGACAACCAACCACAAACGCTACTCTTCGAACTACTTAATTATGGCCTGGCCTCCCTCCCACTTGGGTCACGTACGGGAACTCAGCTTCGCCATTCATCGTTACATTTCGTATGACGTGAGACCTCGTCTTCTCAGGTTCAACCACAAATGGTGACGGAGCGACGCAAAATGATATATGCTGGCGCACAGTAGTATGCAAGCAATCTAACCGAGATCCGTCAGAAGGTTGGAAGAGAGAGAGAGAGAGAGAGAGAGAGAGTTGCCGCTCCCACAGGAAACAACAAACGTCATTACTTACTGGCGTAGGACAAACTCGAATACATGATAAAACACTGAATAAGTAGGGAGTATCATAAATAAAGGCGTATTGAAATGTACACAATTACATGCAATGAGTGAAGCGAGAGAAACGGTCGGTTTCTGCCAAGATTTCGTTGTATACTTGACGCCCGTTAATACAGTCGAAGTGCTTCACTTTTTGCTTAATCATGTCTCTCAACTACCGCAGACATGACAGCTCCGTGCGCATGCGGCTGGCTACAGGGAGGGGCGAGCAGCTCGCGTTTAGTTTACTAACTCATTCTCATCCTTACTGTTTTGAATACGAAGGTCCACACAAATTATATATATATATAATATATATATATATATATATATATATATATATATATATATATATATATATATAATATATATCACACAAACATACATACATACACACATTATATATATATATATATATATATATATAATATATATATATATATATATATATATATATATATAATGGTCGGTTAATTTAGGCCACGGAGTTTTATATGACCACGGTTTTCGTATTTTTTTTTTATTTATAAAGTGTTTTCCATCAGCATAATACGATCATTACCTACGTCTCTTATCGCTATTTAATTTGTTCACTTTTCAGCAAGCATACTGAGAAAGCAAAATAAATATACTATATAGCAACATTCTACTACCCCCCCCCCCCCCGCCCCCGAAAAAAAAAAAAACCTAACGGGGCTAATGCCCAACTTCGGATTTTAATACTACTATAATATATCCTCTATTTCAAGATGCTGTTTCACTAAAGCATTTCCGACAAAACCAGGTTAATTCGAACAGGAGTCTTCCTATTACCCATTTTCTTTTTCCTCCCAACTCAATGTATACATCCCGTGAAATGTTAAATAACAATCTATGAACAGGTTAATAATGGATTGAACTGAATACAGAATTTAGACCAAAGGCTAAGCACTGGGACCTGTGAGGTCATTGAGCGCTGAAAGTGAAAGTAAAAGGTTTGAAATGTGTAACAGAAAGAAAACCTCGCAGTTGCGCCATGACTCAATTGTTAGGAGAGGCTGGAAAGTAAGATGGAAGAGATTATGAAAGGCGGTACAGTAAAAGGGACGAAGGGGGTTGCAGCTAGGGGCAGAAGGCACGCTGCAAAGAGCCTTTAAGTAATGCCTACAGGCGGTTAATAATGGAAGGGTTCTAAAATGAATTGCAGTTGGAATTAATTTTCTAAAATGATCACATCTTGCACTCTAAAATCAAATGATTTGCCGTATACAGAGCTCATGCATCATTCCAGACACTCAACTTCAAGGGATGCTGAGCGATGAAGAGATGTCTAAACTTGAACATTTTCGTCTCTAACCACATGTTGGACAAAGCAACTTTTACTCAACTGCAAGTTAAGTTTCATATGACTGTTAAAGTTATCGTCTATCCAAAAGTTCACATTCAAAGATCTTGCAAATCTTGACCCACCCACCCAAAAAGAATCTAAAGCAAGGGATTATTATTACGCAGAAATATGGAAGAATGGAACTATGAATGAAAGTACAGTAAAAGGAATGAAAGGGGTAGCAGCTAGGGGCCGAAGGAACGCTGCAAAGAACCTACAGTGCACCGCGTGAGGCTTGTCATTACTCAGTAAAACTTATAGTTACGAGTGAACTGATAAAAATCAACAGCAACTGGTCCTTACTGTAAGAAACTGATTTGCTGCATAATCTTTTCAACAATAACACAACGCATACATTCAAAACTACATCTTTGAACATTATGTGGCTAACAGAGAAAGTAGCGTCAAATCATCATGGTTATAAATAGTTATCATGATTGGACCCTAAAAAAACTCATCTGATCTTTACTTCTAAATGCTGCTTGGCCATCAGATCACTTTCCTATTCCTGACACTCTAATCTTGGAACCACTTCCACCAAATCTGAATTTCTTCAAGGAGCTAAAAAAAAAAAAAAAAAAAAAAAAAATCCTAGGGAACCAGGACGATCGGGTGGAGTACCGTAGGACGGGGGATTCCTATTACTTTCGTTATTTTTGGTCTACTAGGCTTCCTCACAAATCAGGGAAAAATATCCAGTACACGCTATTTCAATTGGTTGTACTCCAGCCCAACTGTCCAGGTTCCCTTGAATTTTTTTTTATCTCCTTGAACAAATTCAGATTTAATGGAAGTAGTTCAAGATTAAAATACCACGAATAGTAAAGTGATCTGATGGCAAAGCAGCATTTACAAGTAAAGATCATTGTTTAGCATTAACACTACTTTTTCTGTTAGCAACGTAATGCTCGATGAAGTAGTTTTGAATGTATGGCAACAGCCGTCACATCAAAGTTCTCTAAGGCTGTAAAGAGCAGGCTTTCAAATAAGAGTCCAGACCTTCAAACTGGTTTTAGTGTTCCTCCTGACTTGGTTACTTATATGAATTGTACATACAAGCTTCATTCGATGTTGCAAACTACAAGAGAATCATAAAATACCTATGTGGGGAAAATGTGCGGGGAAGGAAATAAACGCAGAATATGAACAGAAATGGCAAAAATTAAAAATGCATAAGAGAGGTTGCACTAGTGCATGAAAAAAAAGTAGCTGAAACGGAACTTGACAGTAAAAGGTTTGAAATGTGCAATAGGAGGAAAACCTCGCAGTTGCACTATGGATCAATTGTTAGGAGAGGGTGGAAAGTAAAATGGAAGAAAAGAAGAATCTGAGAGCAGGTACGGTAAAAAGGAACGAAAGGGGTTGCAGCTAGGGGCCCAAGGAAGGAACGCTGCAAAGAACCTGAAGTAAGGCCTACAGTGAAGCACCTAATGTTATTCCAACTTTCACAGAGTTTTCAACCCCAGGAGATTTCTTTTTCTCCGAAGAATGCGATTAAGCCTCTTGCCAGACCAAGAGAAATATGAATGAAGAGGAAAACATGAAACAGTTGAAGAAACTGATTTGCATCCCACAGTCATTTCCACGGACGCCACAAGGACTTTTCATCGTCATGGGCTCCACCGGAGGCAAACTAACTTCATTTCCCCTCTGGGATACATACATACATACATACATACATACATACATACATACATACATACATACAGATATGGCTAAAATGGGTTTCCAGTAGCAATCAGGTTGTGTATGCTTGTGCAACACCAACTGATATCAGAGAGAGAGAGAGAGAGAGAGAGAGAGAGAGAGAGAGAGAGAGAGAGACATGGTGCTCGGATCAATAGGAGACCGAGAGGAGATGGAGCGCATAACATAAATGTTTTTGAAGAACGATGGACATTATGTTAACTTGATTCAAACTGCACAACCAACCCTTTGAAGCATCGTGGTATTCACTGTGATAGTATATCCTTTCTAAGCCACAAAACTATCCAGTCCTGTGACAGAAAAGGAGGCTTTGAATTCTACGCAAAAGCAGTGACCAACCACTATTTTAGTGATGTTTGGTAAAAGAGAGAGAGAGAGAGAGAGAGAGAGAGGAAAAAAGTTAACAGAAAAGGAGGCTTTTGAAACTTCATACCTACCAGATGATGTCACAAACCAAACTACTTACTCATGATAGGTAAAAAATAGAAGAGGAAAAAAAAAAAAAAAAAAAAAAAAAAAAGGAGGCCCCTAACATTATTCAGAAGCACCTGGCCACACCTCCGCCACACAAGCCTAACCGCCACCTTGAAGAAGACTGACACTTGGCGTAGCAACCTATATGCTCCCCTCGCATTTAAAATTCCAAGCTCATTCCCTTTGGTTGGTCAATGGAGATTCAGCAATTGGATGCAACGCTCCAAAGACACCTTCGCACCACACAGGTCAGCGCCGAGATTAACCTCAGCCTCTCCTTCGAACACACCCGGGTAGACAGACACAGCACGTTGCTTGAACATGTATTTACAAATGCATTGTATTTTGTCACCAGTTTTGCTCATGACGTTTTTATACTTGAAAATATTAAGCTACAAATACGCTACTAATATTGACTTAACTATACCCTGACAAGTGCATCGACCGATGGGTGGTAAGTGCAACTTCATTTACGATTGTATTTGGAGGTCATTTGTCCTGAAGGAAGGTATAGTAATTGGAATATCAATGGGTATTTCTGGCCTTAATATTGACATCTTTATAATATTTGATCTCCTCTCTCTCTCTCTCTCTCTCTCTCTCTCTCTTCTCTCTCTCTCTCTCTCTTCTCTCTCTCTCTCTCTCTCTCTCTCTCAATGAATCTGGTTAGATAACCAGTAAATGATGAAAAAAGCTGCGCAAATATCTTATCCGATGTTTACATCGAGATGGCAGAAACAGAATTAAGTTCTCGCTCTCTCTCTCTCTCTCTCTCTCTCTCTCTCTCTCTCTCTCTCTCTCTCTCTATATATATATATATCTTATATATATATATATATATATATATATATATTCTCTCTCTCTCTCTCTCTCTCTCTCTCTCTCTCTCTCTCTCTCTCTCTCTCTCTCTCTATATATATATATATATATATATATATATATATATATATATATATATTTAATGGAAATTATACCATTTTCCCATGACACAATTTACTTATACGGCATATTTATTGTAGTTTAGTACTTAACTGTGGCAAAACTATGCACACATACACGAGCAAGTAGATTTTCATTGCACTTCTCTGATTCTTGTCTCTCGGGTGCAAGCTTCGATATTCGGTGTGCACCTATGTTACACGAACGACAAAGCTACATCCCTTGAAAAGTTTAAACATATGAACGGCATCGACTTTTACCCCTTTTCCGCTTCAAGATACGTGGAAAGGTCCAAACTGCGTATTTACCTGAAAAGAGAGAGAAGGGCAATGTTAGTACAGAATTCACTTGTATGAGTGTTTATGTACGTATACATGCACATACGTGTATATTGCAGAGAGAGAGAGAGAGAGAGAGAGAGAGAAAAAATATGCTGATGATGACACGGGGCAAAAACAACTACGTAACGATATGGGACGAGGTTGTGTGTGTTGTGGTGGGTGGGATGGCAAGCCAGCCAGGCAGGCCCGAGTGTGGTGGAGTGGTGGCCCAAGGTCAACTCTAATGTTAAACCCACATCTCTTCTTAGTCCCCTCTTCAATAACCTCCTCTCGGTGCCTCCACCTCCCCTCCTCCTCCTCCTCTTACCACTGCACCTTCCTCGCTCATTTCAACCTTAAATTTCATTTCAGAACAAGACTACAATCAACACGACCGCTGATTGGCTTTACTTTTCGCGTCCGGGATGGACGAGGAGAAAATGGAAACAGATTAGCAAGTTTCTGCAGGAATGCAGCTTAGCTCACTCTCTCAGGTCACTGCTAAATCTCACTCACTTGTTCTCAAGCTCACTCGCTCTACTGTGAGGCGATTTTTCTTTGGTGCGGCTCCCACTCGGCAAGTGAACACAGTTGTGTTTATTCACCAAAACCCTTTCGAGAAACAGGACTCGGAAGAATTTTACGTCTTCTTTGTATGTGTGAATGAATTTTCGCTGTTATTTTAACATGTAGTTTTTAGACGACCATATTCACTTCACATACTGCTTCACTTTTGACAACATCCATCGGTCAAAAGATTAGGATTCCTTTTCAGTATGTGGAACTTATGAAACAAAATAAAATGAAAGCCTTCATTCAAAGTACCGTTCTGCGAATTATTTCCCTTATGCAATAGACGCTACAGAAGTGCAGTAAGATCGCTTTCACTTTACTATACATTGGGTTGGTGCTTTCCGAATGGAAATAAACATTTTTCTACGATCTATGCACTGGGGAAAATCAGATGGCAAGAAATTGCATCTATGTGGGTCATTTACCTCAGCATTACCTCAGCAGCTTCAAGTATGCGCCACACTCCCAGATGACATACTGCTCTCATGTTTGTTCCGTCTCACAGATAGTTTCTTGCTCGGAAAGACAACTTTTTTTTTTTTTTTTCCTGAGGAGTCCAGAGGTCCACAACAGCTCTCCTACATCCTCTCTCACCCCTCTACCCTTTCCTCACCTTAGGGCAAAGGCCCCAGAAGGCATAAGGCCGGCTTAATCTCAACCAAAGCACCCTCGGCGAGACGACGTCTCTCTCTTCCCCGAAACTAAATTTCCAAATGTCTTCTTCCAGGAATTAATTAAACATTAATCGAAGAGCTGAAGGTGAGGGACGCTCCTCCTCGCTGCCAGGTACGTAACACCCAAGAGCCACTCGATCTCGGAATAATTTGGGATTACTCAGCACGCGACTGTTTATTTTCATATACCACCATACTTTGGAATTTCCACCAAAAGTTTTGCTTCGCCGATTATATTTACCATTCGATCAACTTTACTTTAGGACACGCTTGCAAATAATCCTTAGAGATTAGACCGCTTCCTTTTCCCATCGCCCAACTTTGCCTTGTCCCGCTCAAGAAACTTTATTTGTTTCGCCGCCCAATATCATTAATTCACTAAATACGTTTAAAAACGAAACTAACACTAGAACACAATCCTTACGCCAGGGTTGTGACTTCAAGAAACTAAAATTACAACGCTAAACTTCTCTCGTTAAAAAATGAAGCAACGAGAGCCTTTCTAAACCTTTCATGAAAATATTCTGAAAAAGAGATATGTCCTTTTTGATAGGTTTGTTTGTTTGTATGGTGTTTTTACGTTGCATGGAACCAGTGGTTATTCAGCAACGGGACCAACGGCTTTACGTGACTTCCAAACCACGTCGAGAGTGAACTTCTATCACCAGAAATACACATATCTCACTCCTCAATGGAATCCCCGAGAATCGGACTCACCCCGCCGCGAAGTGGCACGCCAACACCATACCGACCACGCCACTGAGGCCTTCTTGATAGGAAAGCCGTGGAAATTCAAGAGCTCCTCCAGACAAGTCCTCACAGACACATGACAAGGAGGGAAACCATTTAGAGCAGTGTTAAACTTTATGAAACTTATGATGGTCAAAACGTAATCAATACCAAATTTAGCAGAACTCCGAGGTTAAGCCACAACAGGCTCTGTATTCCGAGTCGCAGAACTCTGAGGTTAAGCCACAATAGGCTCTGCATTCTGAGTCGCAGAACTCCAAGGTTAAGCCACAATAGGCTCTGCATTCTGACTCACAGAACTCCAAGGTAAGCCACAATAGGCTTTGCATTCCGAGTCGCAGAAACTCCGAGGTTGAGCCACATTAGGCTCTGCATTCTCGAGTCGCAGAACTCTGAGGTTAAGCCACAATAGGCTCTGCATTCTGAGTCGCAGAACTCCGAGGTTAAGCCACAATAGGCTCTGCATTCTGAGTCGCAGAACTCCGAGGTTAAGCCACAATAGGCTCTGCATTCCGAGTCGCAGAACTCCGAGGTTAAGCCACAATAGGCTCTGCATTCTGAGTCGCAGAACTCCGAGGTTAAGCCACAATAGGCTTTGCATTCCGAGTCTCAGAACTCCAAAGGTTAAGCCACAATAGGTTCTGCATTCTGAGTCGCAGAACTCCGAGGTTAGTCCACAATAGGTTCTGCATTCTGAGTCGCAGAACACCGAGGTTAAGCCACAATAGGCTCTGCATTCCGAGTCGCTGAACTCCGAGGTTAAGCCAACAAATAGGCTCTGCATTCCGAGTCGTAGAAACTCCGAGGTTAAGCCACAATAGGCTCTGCAATTCTGAGTTGCAGAACTCGAGTTGGGTTAAGCCACAATAGGCTTTCATTCCGAGTCGCAGAAACTGAGGTTAAGCCACAATAGGCTCTGCATTCTGAGTTGCAGAACTCCGAGGTTAAGCACAATAGGCTTGCATTCCGATCGCAGAACTCCGAGGTTAAGCCACAATAGGCTCTGCCTTTCTGAGTCGCAGAACTCCGAGGTTAAGCCACAATAGGCTCTGCATTCTGAGTTGCAGACTCCGAGGTTAAGCCACAATAGGCTCTGCATTCCAAGTTGCAGAACTCCGAGGCTAAGCCACAATAGGCTCTGCATTCTGAGTCGCAGAACTCCGAGGTTAAGCCACAATAGGCTCTGCATTCCGAGTCGCAGAACTCCGAGGTTAAGCCACAATAGGCTCTGCATTCCGAGTCGCAGAACTCCGAGGTTAAGCCACAATAGGCTCTGCATTCTGAGTCGCAGAACTCCGAGGTTAAGCCACAATAGGCTCTGCATTCCGAGTCGCAGAACTCCGAGGTTAAGCCACAATAGGCTCTGCATTCCGAGTCGCAGAACTCCGAGGTTAAGCCACAATAGGCTCTGCATTCCGAGTCGCAGAACTCCGAGGTTAAGCCACAATAGGCTCTGCATTCCTAGTCGCAGACTCTGAGGTTAAGCCACAATAAACGCTCTGCATTCTGAGTCGCAGAACTCCGAGGTTAAGCCACAATAGGCTCTGCATTCTGAGTCGCAGAACTCAGAGGTTAAGCCACAATAGGCTCTGCATTCTGAGTCGCAGAACTCAGAGGTTAAGCCACAATAGGCTCTGCATTCCGAGTCGCAGAACTCTGAGGTTAAGCCACAATAGGCTCTGCATTCTGAGTCGCAGAACTCAGAGGTTAAGCCACAATAGGCTTTGCATTCCGATTCGCAGAACTGAAGGAGGATAGGCCACATTAGCTCCTTGCAGTGAGTCGCGAACTCGATTGTAGCATAGCTTTGTGGCATTCGGAGTCGCAAGACTCGATTAGCACATAGGCTCTGCATTCTGAGTCGCAGAACTCCGAGGTTAAGCCACAATAGGCTCTGCATTCCGAGTCGCAGAACTCTGAGGTTAAGCCACAATACGCTCTTGCATCTGCATTCGAGTTGCAGAACTCGAGGTTAAGCCACAATAGGCTCTGCATTCTGAGTCGCAGAACTCAGAGGTTAAGCCACAATAGGCTCTGCATTCTGAGTCGCAGAACTCAGAGGTTAAGCCACAATAGGCTCTGCATTCCGAGTCGCAGAACTCAGAGGTTAAGCCACAATAGGCTCTGCATTCTGAGTCGCAGAACTCAGAGGTTAAGCCACAATAGGCTCTGCATTCCGAGTCGCAGAACTCAGAGGTTAAGCCACAATAGGCTCTGCATTCCGAGTCGCAGAACTCCGAGTTAAGCCACAATAGGCTTTGCATTCCGAGTCGCAGAACTCCAAGGTTAAGCCACAATAGGCTCTGCATTCCGAGTCGCAGAACTCCGAGGTTAAGCCACAATAGGCTCTGCATTCCGAGTCGCAGAACTCCGAGGTTAAGCCACAATAGGCTCTGCATTCCGAGTCGCAGAACTCCGAGGTTAAGCCATAAGCTCTGCATTCCGAGTCGCAGAACTCCGAGGTCAAGCACAATAGGCTTTTTTGCATTCCGAGTCTGTAGAACTCAGAGGTTAAGCCAGAATGGGCTCTGCATTCTGAGTCGCAGAACTCCGAGGTTAAGCCACAATAGGCTCTGCATTCCGAGTCGCAGAACTCCGAGGTTAAGCCACAATAGGCTCTGCATTCCGAGTCGCAGAACTCCGAGGTTAAGCCACAATGGGCTCTGCATTCCTAGTCGCAGAGCTCAAAGGTTAAGCCAGAACAGGCTCTGCATCCTGAGTCGTGGTGCGAATATCACAGGCCACCATCATTTGAAAACTCTGAAAAGGGGCGAGTTAAAGCTCCTTGGCAAAAGCTTTGCCACAGATTTCCGTCCATCAATCACGATCTAAGCAGCTGGATTCGCAGCCTTCCCACGATATCAACAGGTTAGACTAGGCGTTACTGGTCACTTGACAAATGGTTCGCTTCCCTCAGCAAAGAAAAATAAATAAAGGGTCTATTTCTACTGCTCGAACTCTGTAATGTGTTATTATGGATTTATATAGATTTTATAGATTCTGGGCAAGTAAGTCGGGTTACCACAAACATGACTAGCACTGGATGGTGTAAGCAAACTGTTCGGCTGCAGAAGTTAAGAGTGTCAGGAGTCAAGAGTGTCAGGTAAAAAGACGCTGGCAAAAGCTTCTCCTCAGCCTTCAGGTAGAAAACCAAAAACTGCATTCCATGATGACTGAGCTAACGTTCGAAAGCCAATATTGTTTTGTTTTTTATGCTGCCGGTTATGCCCAAAAGATTAATAACAGCTTACTCTGACATCAATGAAATGGCTTTAAGAATAACCTTGGTTTAACCCTAAATTTTTAAATAAAGCAGCTTCAGTTACATGAGATCTAAGAGTCCAAACAAAAGTACTTTTGAGTCATTATTCGACCCTTAAAAAACAAGTAAAAAATGCGCATAATTTTTTCCGGCGCAATCGAGTTTTCTGCACAACACATAATGCTGTATGAAACACTCAGCACGGCCCCATGAAGCTGTTAGGCCGTGAACCATGAACCTTTCTGCCACGGCAATGGTGGCCTATGCGTTTGCACGGTCATGCTTAACTTTAACCTAAATAAAATAAAAACAAAATACTGAGGCTAGAAGGCTGCAATTTGGTACACTTGATGATAAGAGGATGGATGATCATCATACCAAATTCCAACCCTCTATCCTCAGTAGCTTTTTAGATTTGAGGCCACACGGACACACAAATAGTTTTCTTTGACGCTTAATCCTCGAATAGTATATCACAAGTTACTCTAAATATGGATGTTTGCCCTTAATTACTAGTCTATACATAATTTTCGCCAGGATCTAAAAGATCTTTTCAAAAGTTGACCATTAAACATATTTATCTCTTTAATAAAATAAAGTCTAAGCAACACACTTCAAAGTCAGCAACTGTACGAAACGAAAACATCACTATAATCTGTTTTTTTTTCCATCTGTCCATCCGCCTGTGGTGTTTCCGCAGGGTAACACTGCGTCCCGGGCTTTGTAAATAATATCCTATTTCGAATATTAACGGTGTAATTCGCATACAGTAATTTATTAAAACACTTTTTTTTTCAGATGCAAATGTACACCAAGATATTCTTTTATTTACCTAAAACTTACACAGCGTAACTATTTAAAGCCCGGGACGCAGTGTTACATGGCGAAAACACCACAGGCGGATGGACAGATGGAAAAAAACAGAGTATAGTTAAGCATAAATGTCTTGTGCGTTTAATTTCCCTTCTTTAGCCAGCTAATGGTCTTGAGATTTGTTCGTTTCGTACTGGCAAGTCTGCTTTCTAACTTGATTCCAAGGTGATGCTTCTTGACGATTTCCATTTTTCCATGAAATATTATAGATATACAAGTACTTATACGCACTGATGGCACCTGAAAAGGATACAAAGCCGCCCTGGGTATAGCAAAACTTATAATTAGAGATTCATTCGCATCTGCAGAAAGACCAAAAATTCCCAATCGAAAGAACTGGGTTATTAGCACAGAATATAAAATTTAGGCCAATGGCCAAGCCCTGGGACCTATGAGGTCATCCAGCGCTAAAAGTTAAACTGACAGTAAAGGGTTACAGTGATATAACAGGAGGAAAACCTCGCAGATGCACTATGAAACAACTGTTAGGGTTGAAAGTATGATGGCCGAAAGAATATTAATGAGGGTACAGTATAAAAGGAATGAAAGGTACTCTGATGGCACTACCTCCATACGGGGGAATTGGTTATTTGTTTGTATGGTGTTTTTACGTTGCATGGAACCATTGGTTATTCAGCAAAAACAACGGGCTTTACGTGACTTCCGAACCACGTCGAGGGTGAACTTCTATCACCAGAAATACACATCTCTCACACCTCAATGGAATGGCCGAGAATCGAACTCGCGGCCAACGAGGTGGCACGCCAACACCATACCGACCACGCTACTGAGGCGCTTGGGGAATTGGTTATGGTCACCTTTACATTTATTTCAAAGCTACAGCTGACCAAACTTGACTGAACAAGTGTTTGAGTAGTATGCACATCCATCCACTTTCATGCGAAATATGATCCAGATAATAACAAAAACTCACACTCTACGTAATAGACGACATGGATGACGATAAACAATTCATTGCAAATACCCACAAACTCGAGAAGAACTACCGGGGAGAAGAGAGGGTCGGTCAAGTTAGTCAGTCCTTTCTGTCTCGCCCCTGATTGCATGAACGAAATATAATGTGCTCATATGATGGTGAAATCAGCCTCCTCGTTGGAATGAGAGCGAGCCTACGATTTTCTATCAAGGAAATATGAATCACATTAACCATGGCCTGTAAACACGACGTGAATAAGGCATGATCGGACCTCCTGCTTACTCAGGGTACGTGCTAAAATCTATGGTCAAATAGCGCATTGTTTCACCAACAACAATCAAAATGAATACGCCATATTTTATGAGAAGTAATTGTTCTGCACTGTTTAAAATGCACATTATTTATTTTTTACATTTTCAATCTAATCAATAAGTCATAAATATCATATCCTAAAATTCTAGTATCTTTAACTCGACATGAAACACCCTTTTCAGACCTTTTTAGGTTTTTCTATAGACAACAACAAAGTAGTTAGTAGGCTTACTCCCCGCGTAAGCGAAAAAGAAAGGCGGGTTCAGTCGTTACCGTTACAATCCGAGTACTCACTAAGGTTTTCCTTAAATTTCTCACTTAATAAGTAAAAATTGGCATCAACTAACGGCGGCATTATTCACCAAATAACATACACTTTATAAAAAAAAATAAATGTGACACAACTGTCGCACTGATGCATTTATAAGCAACTTTCTTGAGGCAAACTTGAGAGTTAGTTTACCGTCTGATTTCTTTTGCAAGGGGAAATGAAATTTTCCAAAAAGGAAATGTTCATTTTAAAAATCCAGTAAGAATAAATATGTTTTGAAACTGCATCGTCGCTCATAAGCTAATGTGGACATGAAATTGCCCATCCTTCTCTACAGCAGAGAGCAAACTGCTATCTTTTAGTTATAGAACACACGAACACCCTACACCTGGGGTTCTTAACAGGGGGGGGGGTGGTATCCATAGCCTTTGAGGGTATGAGAACTCCATGTTGGGGGTATGGGACTTGGTCTCAGGATATTTGTATATTTTCATTTAAATGTGTCAATGTCTACATGGGTACATTTTGCGAATAAATAACTATATAAAACTATAAATGCTTTTGATTTTGTGTGTGTTCTATTCCTAGCTATTCATACTTAAAGTATGTATTAAACTAAGTATATTAAGTTATACTGTCAACAAATAGGACTTCAGTGGACTTAAACAAAGGGGGTATGGAATCATATTGGACAATTCATTGGGGGTCTGAAGTCATCAAAAGCATTTACAACCACTGCCCTAACATTTATGTTTAAATGACCCCCCATCGACCCCTCTCCTTCTGAATAGCTTTGTGACAATCGTGTGATCCAAATATTCTACACCGAAATCTACAATTTTCCCGATGCCTGGTGACGCTGCTTTAAATGTCATATGGTTCTTTCGCATAACGGCTTACAAAACAGGCTATTATGCCATCGCATTCACTCAGCGAAGCTTCTTTGTGGCGCTATACCTACATGTCGAGATCACAGAACTCTCTCTAGCATTGTGTCCACACTTTGGAACTATTCATACTAACCTTCTTCAACTTATCATTCTCTAAAATGGGTTACTTTTGACTTTTCTTAACTGTGTCCCCTTGAAGCCACTTTGTGACTTGGTGCCATTCCTTTCCTCGAAAAGTGCTTTTAACCTGTTCTCTCCCATCAAGTAAACGTTTAAAAGCGTCACTGTCATCTGTAATTCTTGAAATAACTTTGTGACAATATCACGAGTTATTTCAACAATATAACGAGTTCATAAAACGTTCTCACGGTGACTAGTACAAACTGCAAATATTAACAACAGAGTGAGTCCATCAAAACTTTCTTTGGGACCACATGCAGCTAATAACAACAATTACAGTTTACAATTGATCTGAAAGCCGCCGTTTCCTTTCTCTTAACACCTGCTCCTTTGGATTTTGGTATCGATAAAGATACGTACACACATATGTATATTTACACATGTATATATATACTGTAATGCTATATATACATACACACACACACACATATACATATATATATATATATTATATATATATATATATATGATATATGTATATATATATATATATCACGCGTAGTCTATTTGAATTTCAAGCCAGATCAGGCAACAGGTGATACATGGCAAGTTCTGATATTTTTGCAATTCCACTCAACACAAAAGTGTCGCGATAAACTCTACGGGTTCACCACGATAGATTTAGCTGTACTCAACATTCCGTACAATATCTTGCACAATAACGTTTCGTGTTATAACCGACTACTGCATCACAAATGAATTTACACTAACAAAAAGGTTTAGGAACATTTCGTAAACCACTGGCGTCCAGCGCTGTCTACAAAACGGAAGGTGAAAAATAACGGAGAGGATCAGTTTCCTGCATCGAGAACTCGAGACAGCAGCAGCTGCTTCCTCACCAAATGAGGCAACTTCCACTAACCACAACAGGTCCCGTCTTGGCCCCACTCATGTCAACAGCCACCTGGATCACTTGCTGTTCATTTTCTGCGGGCAAGAGTTACAATGGATAGCATGGCACTGGAGATAAGGCATTTCAAGTTGGCTTCAGTTTTTATTTCTTGACAGCGAACGTCACAGGATCAGCATGTTTCCATTTGTCTGGTGACACTTGGCATATCTGATTTGTATGTGACTGTCACTGAGCATGAGCGCATAGCCATGTGCTTCGAATGGCTCCAGTTAGCCAGTCTCAGATAAGGTAATGAACTGTCTACACGCTGTTGAAGCCATGAGCAAAGTCTTACACATAAGGAATGGGCGAATTTAAGTCAATTTCGTTCTTGAATCGCACTTTCATGATTGCTTATCTAAGACTAGTTACATATTTCTCATCACAGATGGGCGTGTCTAGAACAAGTATGCTGAGTAACACCTTGCATATTAAGTACATCTATCCAACCTTTCTCCTCTTCATTACAAATAAGAAAAAAAAAACAAAAAAAGTACATTTGCGGTGTGATCTCAATAGTTCATGGCACCTCCCTGACTTTCATTTCATAAATATTAATCCACAGCCATTGTGTGTAATATAAAGTTCACTTTACCTTGAGAATAACTTACATCCAAGGGAAATTACAACCGATAAGTGCTTCATACTGGACAGGATTCGAACTATTGCCTGGTTTAGAAACAATACACAGTGAATTTGATTACCCAGTTATCAAGGAATAGTACATAAGTTGATATCGTCTCTGTTGTACATTTGCATGCCCAATCCTCTTTCTGTATGACATATATAATATATATATATATATATATATATATATATATATATATATATATATATATATATATATATTATATATATATATATATATATATATATATATATATATATATATATATATATATATATAACCTTAAAAATATTGACCGCTAAATCAACATGATACGATGGTATGAATGGGCCTAATCAAACTCTTGTAAACTCTACGTAAATTTTACCAAATATATGAGCTGAACATGACTTCACTCGTTCTCGTACAAAAGTGGGGTCATGAGAATAATACTACATATATAATAAAAGATCCACACGTTAACAATAGGTTAGAATTAGATCAGTCAGAAAATACTAAAAATGCTGCCAAATAGTACCAAATTATTATTAATTATTATTATTATTATAGCTCTATCACAGTCCTCCAATTCGACTGGGTGATATTTATATTGTGGGGTTCAGGTTGCATCCTGCCTCCTTAGGAGTCCATCACTTTACTTACTATGTGCGCCGTTTCTAGGATCACACTCTTCTGCATGAGGCCTGGAGCTACTTCGCCTCTAGTTTTTCTAGATTCCTTTTCAGGGATCTTGTGATCGTGCCTAGTGCTCCTATGATTATGGGTACGATTTCCACTGGCATATCCCATATCCCTTCTTATTTCTATTTTCAGATCTTGATACTTATCCATTTTTTCCCTCTCTTTCTTCTTCAACTCTGGTGTCCCATGGTATTGCGACATCAATGAGTGATACTTTCTTCTTGACTTTGTCATCAACGTCACGTTCTGGTCTATTTGCACGTATCACCCTATCTGTTCTGATACCATAGTCCCAGAGGATCTTTGCCTGATCGTTTTCTATCACTCCTTCAGGTTGGTGCTCGTACCACTTATTACTGCAAGGTAGCTGATGTTTCTTGCACAGGCTCCAGTGGAGGGCTTTTGCCACTGAATCGTGCCTCTTTGTACTGGTTCTGTGCAAGTGCCGGGCATTCGCTTGCTATGTGGTGGTTGGTTTCATTTTTTGTATTGCACTTCCTACCATATGGGAGAGATGTTATTTCGTCTATCGTTCTTTGAACATATCTAGTTCTTAGGCCTGATCTTGTGCCGCTGTTATCATTCCTTCAGTTTCCTTCTTTAGCTCTCCCCTCTGTAGCCATTGCCAGTGTCATTGCTGGCTAGTTCTTTAGTCTGTCTCATGTATTGTCAGTGCATTGGTTTGTTGTGCCAGTCCTCTGTTCTGTTTGTCATTCTCCGGTCTCTGTATATTTCTGGGTCTTTGTCTACTTTATTAGTCCTTCTTCCCATGCACTCTTTAGCCATCGTCTTCATTGGTTTTCAGATATTGCCCCAGTGCTCTGTTCTGATGTTGAGGCAGTCCTCTATACTTAGTAGTCCTCTCCCTCCTTCCTTTCGTGTTTTGTATAGTCTGTCTGTATTTGCTCTAGGGGTGTAGTGCTTTGTGTGTTGTCATGTTTCCTGGTTTTCTGATCTATGCTGCGGAGTTCTGCCTTCGTCCATTCCCACTATTCTGCGCTGTATCTAATTACTGGCACTGCCCATGTGTTTATGGCTTTCATCATATTTCCGGCATTGAGTTTTGACTTGAGTATCGCCTTGAGTCTCTGCATATATTCTTTCCTGATCGTGTCCTTCATCTCTTGGTGTTTTATATCCCCTCCTCCTTCCCATTATTCCCAGGTATTTGTATCCTGTCTCATCTATCTGTTTGATGTTGCTCCATCTGGTAGCTTATCCTTCGGTTCTCGTTACTTTGCCTTTTGTATGTTGACTAAGGCGCATTTTTCTATTCCAAACTCCATCCGATGTCCCCAGATACAATCCTTACAGCCTGGATTAGGGTATCTATTTCCTTGATGCTCTTACCATACAGCTTGAAGTCGTCCATGAACATCGGATGGTTGATTCTGTTGCCTCTTTTCTTGAGTTGGTACCCAGCATCCATCTTCTGTAGTACTTTTGCCATGGGAATCAAGGCTACTACGAATAGTGGGGACAGTGAGTCGCCCTGGAAGATCCCTCTCCTGATATTAACCTCTGCTAGTCTTATTCCAGAGCTTGTAAGTATTGCATTCCAGTTGTGCATTGTATTTTTGATGAAGCTGATGGTGTTTTCCTCTGCCCCATATATTTTCAGGCATTCTATAAGCCATGTGTGTGGTATCATGTCGAAGGCTTTTTTTATAGTCAATCCATGCCATGCTTAGGTTGGTTTTCCTTCTCCTACTGTTCTTCATTACCATTTTGTCTATAAGGAGCTGGTTCTTTTGTGCCCTACACTACTTCTGCAGCCTTTCTGTTGGTGGGGGGGGAATGGTGTTTGTCCTCTAGGTAGTTGTATAGCTTTCACTGATGATACCTGTTAGTAACTTCCACATTATTGGTATGCAGGTGATAGGCCTGTAGTTACTGGCTATATTTCCCTTACTCTTGTCTTTTTGTACTAAGGATGTTCTTCCTGTGGTCATCCATTTGGGGGTGCATTGTGATTTGAGATACAATGCTGGAGTTGTTCTGCTATTCGTGGGTGTAGGGCCTTGAAGTTTGAGCCAGTATCCATGGACTTCATCGGGACCTGGGGCTTTCCAGTTTGGCATTTTCTTTAGTTGGTTGTCTGACTGTGTCCTGTCGTGATCTCTGTGAATCTTTGTTTTTATCTCCCTGTTTCTTCTTCCTTTGACTTCCTGCAGCCATGTTGCATGTTTGTTGTGTGTATACGGATTGCTCCAGATGTTTTCCCAGTCCTTTCCTTACTTGGTTCAGCTTCAGGAATTTTCTTGGTGGTTGTCATCCCCTCTTTAGTTGGCTGTATAGTCTTTGTTCTGGGTTAGTTCCGAATAGTTTGTTCTGGTTGGTATCCCTATTCCTGTTCATTGTACCGTTGGATCTTATGTGCTTTGGCCTTAAGCCTCGTTTTACATCTGTTTTTTACATCTTCTATTGTGTTGTTTAGTCCCCTTCTCTTTGTACTTTGTATTTCTCGTTGAGTTCCTCCTTGTTTTCTTGCCTCTTAGCCTTCTTATGCCATCTCTTTGCAGTTACTCAAGTCAGATCTCATCACCATGATGCTTTTCCAGGCGCCTTTTCCAAGGAGGTTTTGCTCTTTTGGTTCTGTTGGGTTGGTTGTGCTGGTGGTGTTGGTTGTTCGAATCCCCATCTGTCTGCTACTAATCTTGCTCCTGCATATGCCAAGTATTTGTTTCTGTGATACTGGTGGTGTGTATTATGCCCATTATTTCATTGACCTCACTTGTTTTCTCCCCTAATTTCTTGGTGTTGTAGGCTTTCATGGAGGGGATCTTTGTTCTCTCTGTATTCTGGCTCCATCCATTGTCTAATCTTTTCTACCCATTCCGTCCTCTCTGTTACTTCGTCGGTGTTTCTTCGTGTGTTGTTGTTTGATACCTCATCATCCCTGTCATCTTCTGTGGCATCGTACCTCAGTTCGTCTTCGTAATTGTAATTCGTTGTCGTGTGACATTTCCCTTTCCAGTCTTCCTCATTTCTGTTGGGGAGACCCAGTTCTTTTTCTTTATGTTCCTTACTTGGTCTGCCAGCCTCTGCTCTGTTTGGGGGGGTGTTATTCCTCTCATTCCAGATGTTGACCAACCTTCTCTATATCCTCTCTCCGTCCGGTTGCTTCTGATGTAGTCATCTCATATTTCCTGATTTTCTTCTCTTGTCCATTTCTTCTTTGGTTTGCTTCTGTAGCTCCAATCTCAGGCTCTTGGTTACTATCGTTGTGGTGGTCAGTTGCTGGATGACGACCTCCAAGTACCTGACCGTCTTCCCCTTCAATTGGGTTGAATACCTCGCTGCCGGACGAAGCTCCTCTGTTGCCAGAGGTCCATTGACGTCGTTGTCGTTATTCCTTCATTTCTTAACATCATTGCTGAGTTTTGCTATTTAACCCATAGCTGGACCCTACCCCATCAGGGATAGGTACTCATTTACAGCTGGAGTAGACTGAGGAAATATGGTAAAGATCCTTTCCCAAGGAATCAACGCCGAGGAGAGCGGTCACCCATCCAACGACTGACCAGTCCCAATGTTGCTTAACCAGTCCATTGACGACCTAACCCACTCTGCAACGGCCGCCACATATTATTATTATTATTATTATTATTATTGCATAAAATAGTAAACTTTCAACATCAAACCTAATCAGTTTAGGAAAAGCTACAGTAGTCTACTAGAAATCGACTTGCTGCTAAACTGCCCAAACAGAGAAAATCTAGAATAATGGAAATGAACAAGAAGGGATTACGGTGTTGACACAACATCAGACAAAAGGAACATTGGCTCGTTGCATTTCCCTCCTTCGTGCTTCGAGAGAAATGTAACAAACGATGATGAGAATAACACTCCCACGGATTTCGAAGATTGTCTTGGTGGGTTGTCCGAATCACGTTATGTAGTAACATTAAAAACACAGATCCAACTTAAAACGCTATCAAACAAGGCACATACGTGATGTCAATACACTTACACATATGGAATTTCACCTGAAATAATTCTAACTCACCTGTATACTAAGTTTAACATTTAAAAAAGCTGAACAAATCACTGCACCAGAGCACATTTTGCAGCTATGCACAGGTTACCAGTCATGAAAGCTAAGTGGTCCTTCTATCTGAAGTTTTTTTTTTTTTTTTTTTTTTTTTTTTTTTTTTTTGTGGAAAAAAAAAGCAAATAGATCCTAATATGTGAAGGTTTTTTTGTTAAAAATTAATTGTTGGGCATCCAGCGAACTATCGATATCAGCTTGCAATACATAATACGTACATCAAAAAATCAAAATACGTCCCAGTGTCAGTAATCTAAAGCGAACAATACACCCACGACACAAGGCTGCGTATCAACACCATGGACGGGCAAAATATGCAATATTATAATATCAATCATTGAAATTGAACATGGACCAGAGGGTACTGCTGACCCATCTACGCATTACCAATTATAATCCCCTTCGATGAAAAATATAACAGGAGTTCTAATAAAAGGCAGACCAAGATTGGAAGAAGGCATGGTGACATAACATATCATGCTGAAATCTCAAACTTTAACTCGGGAAATTGTGATTCTTCCCAATTGACTCAAAATGATGAACTCAAGGTCCTTTTTAAGACAGGAAACCGGAACATCAAAAACAGAGAGAGAGCATATCAAGGGATTAGGAAGCAAGCTTCAAATGGGGGGGTGGTTGGTTAAGCAGCGAAGAACAAAAGGGACGGTTCGCTAAAAGAGGAAACAGACGAAGGCGAGGAGGAATAAACGCGGCAGATGTCACTGGCGACGGGGATGCAGAACCTGAAGGATTATGGAAGCAGACTGTTTAAAGGGGAAGATGCACACCGCTTCCAGGGACACGGTGGAGGTATACCACGTTAGTCATGGGTCGATTATTCAAAAGCAATATGTTTCGCCCCGACAAATCATTTCGGTGACGACACACGATATAACTGGAAGATCAAATGAGAGGAGAGAGAGAGAGAGAGAGAGAGAGAGAGAGAGAGAGAGAGGCTCAAGTTTATCGATTCAAATAAGCAACTAGACGAAAATACCCCGCAATCAAAACCTTATTACCGGTGGGTGGCTTCATTGCAGTGTCACCGTTACCCAGATTGCACGGGGCCTGAATGATACAGATATAGAGGAATTTCTCTCTATCGAGTGAATAATTATGCTTAATTAAATTATAATAGAACTGCCTTTATCCACACACACACCAGAGCAAAAATAAAAGGGGGCGGGGTGTGGGACTTTGAAACATATCCGGTATTATAAAAATCAGTGCTTATAGGCATGCCCTATACACTTTTCCTGCTATATATATATATATATATATATATATATATATATATATATATATATATATATATATATATATATATATATATATATATATTATATATATATAATATATATATATATATATTATATGTGTGTGTATGGTTTTACTTGTACTGCAAATACACAACCACACAGACACACAACACAGGACGAAAAAAGCAAAATCACATACCAGATTGAGGTGTTCGTCAGCCCCACCGACTGCATCAACGTATCTCTGGTTGTTGCAAAGCAACACAAGCCTACGAGACAGTGCCTCTGTAACATGAGGCAAGGGCGTAACAGTGGCTATATTCAGCGACACATCACAAGATTTCAACGTGACACCAGAGCACTTGATGTGACGGGCGCAAATTGCCAGTTATATAACGCTCGCTATTGCTGACATTTCCCTGCCCCTCCCCCCCCCCCCCCCCCATCATCCCCCACCCCCGTTAAAAGCCACCATCGTCAAGACTCCCCCCACCCCACCCCTCCCCTCACCAGCTCCAGCGGATAACACTCGCTCTGAGCACACTAACATTCTCCCCCGGCCCTCCACCCCCTACATCACACACACACACACACACCACACACACACACAATCCACGACGTCCCTAACACTTCAAGCACACTTCACCACAACTGCCTGCACTGCCATCAACACTAGCAGTTTTCATGGGGTAAATTCTGTAGCAGGCTTCCATAAAAACATGAGCACTGTAACCTGACACCGTGACTCAGTAGTGCAATTATATATGTAAGCTACAGTGGCGCTCCTCTCTCTCTCTCTCTCTCTCTAGAAAGAGCCCGTCGCCTCGGTCCTCATTGTGATGCCGTAGCCGCTCTAAAACCGTTGCAAGTTTTCACGTCTTTATATTTGAAAAGATCGTCCCGGCCCCTATGGTCACATAAATGTATGTGCCACTGAGGTTTGGCATTGTGTGTTGGTCACCCAACCGAGCGCTGACTTGACCCGCTACTGAGGTTTGGCATTGTGTGTTGGTCACCCAACCGAGCGCTGACTTGACCCGCTACTGAGGTTTGGCATTGTGTGTTGGTCACCCAACCAAGCTCTGACTTGCCCCGGTACTGAGGTTTGGCATTGTGTGTTGGTCATCCAACCAAGCGCTGACTTGCCCGGTACTGAGGTTTGGCATTGTCTATTGGTCACCCAACCAAGCGCTGACTTGCCCAACTACTGAGGTTTGGCATTGTGTGTTGGTCACCCAACTAAGCACTGACTTGCCCCGCTACTGAGGTCTGGCATTGTGTGTTGGTCGCCCAACCAAGTGCTGACTTGCCCCGCTACTGAGGTCTGGCATTGTGTGTTGGTCACCCAACCAAGCGCTGACTTGCCCCGCTACTGAGGTCTGGCATTGTGTGTTGGGTCGCCAACCAAGTGGCTGAACTTGCCCCGCTACTGAGGTCTGGCATTGTGGTTGGGTCACCCAACCAAGCGCTGACTTGACCAAATGTGTCCCTCTACTCACTGGCCGAAGACTTGCGGTGGTGTCGAAGATATTACTGCTTCGCAGTTTAATGACTACGCAGCCTGTATATACGTAACATAGTAGCTGGCTGCAAAGAAGAATGATATAGGCCTACTGATCATACAAGTAAAATATCTTGTAGCAAGACCCAATTAACCTTTGGCTGGGAGTACTCGTTTGTCGGACGAATTTTCTTCAACGCAAGAACAAGTCGAGTTACAATCCCCTTCGCCAGGCCAACGGGAAATCGGACCCATACCATTATCACTATTATCGCCCTAATCGAAAGGAACGAGACGTCACTTGAGTGCGTTATAACTTAAACAAATAATAATAAAACTAAAGACATCATCTGTAGTCATTCAGAAAACGACACATGAATATTGTTCCCGGAAGTGCTCTAAGCAATGGCACGTGCCCAAAAATTCTGTTCTGTTACGACCCTGGCGAGGCCTGGCACAGCGGGGCTATGACACCCTGCTGCTGGAAAACTTTGTGTTTAGTTTACTACTCTAAACAAGGCAACTGAATGCTATGTCTGAGAATGCACAAGCACCCCAAAAACAGCTGCTCCGCCTAATCAAGTCAGTCTGAATTATAAGGAGAAAAGCAGATAGCCTTAACCTGGTCCAACATGCTATGCCGAAGTTATGTTCGACTTTGTATCGTTTTTTCTCACACGGGACTATTTTCCAAATTCTTCATGAGTAAATGAGGGTCCACTTTTAAAAGGTAAGCTTTAGATGACTGACAAAACTCAATTTTTCTAGGGCTAGTAGCATTCACATCCGCAGAGTCTGGAATGACTGACAATCACCAAAAACAAATTCTATGACTAAAAAACCCAATTCACTTTTTTTCATCCTTAGGCTTTATTGTCTTCATACAACATGCGACGCCACCGAGTTTTCCCTTCATACTACTGGTTAAAGAAAACACACTTATTCTCGCGATATCTACAACAAAAACTGACTTCTCAATTTTCAAACCTGGAAAAAAAAAACTTTCACAGTCATCTTAAGAACAATCTTCCTACAGATAATAAGGTCAACCATTTTCATTCGATATTCTTGTCACCTTTTCGAAATGCACCAATGCCACACAAATTAATACAATATACACGCAGGTGACGAAGATCAAGATGACATATGTAAATGCAATGTTTTTTTTTCTGGGAGAGAAATGGACTCCAGGAATATTCTATTCAGTGTTTAGGCAAGTTAAAAACAGAGCATATTCAGTTTGAAGAAGAAGGGTTCAACGTACAGCTATAAATAAAATAAGATAACGGTTTGATTAAAAACAGAACAGCATATAGGAATATGAGGAGGATATAGATGCAATATGAACTAAAGTTTAAAGCAACAAAAGCGGTAGCAGTTTATGAGAAGTTTGCAATGAAAGCCATTTTTGGCAACAAAATGTCATAGGGAAGTAAAAGCCGTTAGGGGGACGAGATGATGAAATAAGGTTTTATGAAAAATAAATTCTTTGAATCGCAAATAAAGTGACACAGAAAGAGATAATATACAGGTGCACCAAATGTTGAATAAAGTCATGAAGAAGAGACAAAAAAAATACACATAAAACGAGAGAGAGAGAGAGAGAGAGAGGAGAGAGAGAGAGAGAGAGAGAGAGAGAGAGAGAGATTGTAATGGAGAAAGTACATGTACGAAGGTTACCGAGACAATGATCTTAAAAAATACAAGAAGAACACGTACAGCGGCCGTCTGAAGGAAAATACAACAAATAGTATTTTGACAGTTTGTAACTTGTATGAAGTCGACAGGCAGGTATATTAATGATCATGAGTTGAGGAAATTTAAGGAATACAATTTATGGAGAGACAGATAAGGACGTGTGTAGGACAATAATAAAGGGTTTTGAAAAATGGAAAGGTCTTATAAAAATTCGATAGGATACAAGCGAGACGATGCCCAGTATGGCAGTGTGGTTCAGGCCAAAGGCATCTCAAATGGCAGTAAGAAGGTTCGATTGGTGTTAACAGAAGGAACCCTCGTAATTGTACTTGATAAAATTGTTGGAGAGTGTTGGAAAGCAAGGGATAGAAAGCGAATATGAACGGAGGTAAAGCAAAAGGATGAAAGAGATTGTAACTAGGACCGAGGGACGTAGCAAAGACCCCCTAAGTAATGCCTATAGTACACCAGTGAGGTGCATCGACGGCAATAACAACCTGCGGTGTTGAACAATATTTAAATTGAAAAAGCAATGTAGAGTGTGCATGGCCCTTTAAAAGATGCATGGAGAATGCGAGATATATAATAAGCAGGAATTAATGCTAGAATATGTTTACTATGTAAAAGTGGCTCACTGACTAAAGTTTACTATGTATCCAAATAACTGTATAATACTACAGACTAAATGATGACAGAAACCAGACAAAGACAAATGTCCAGTGAAATACTCGGGAGGGGATAGGACAATGGTCATGATAGTGTGGGGATACTTTTTTTTGATCACGTGACAGATGATCATGAAGATAGTGATGAGAAAGCTGCAGAAATAGTCAGTAGAGGTTTTGGAATAAGCAAAGAGGGACGAAAGTGAACATACTAATATCAAAGTAAAGAAGGTTAGGTATTCTACGAAGAAGAGATGAGAATGCCAGGGAATACGTTCAGAGTCCGTTTTCGCAGGGACGTCGCAAAAACAGGTAAAACAATGAAAGTGGATCTCCTCAACAGTATACAAAGGCGATCACTGCCAAAATGCTTCAGCCCACCCTCCTACGTGGAACTGTAGGCAGAGCATCGGAGGCGAATGAAGAGAATGCACAAGCCGTTGAAACGGTCATTCAGCGTCGTATACATGAAGCAGTCTGTGAAGTAAGTTGTCGAGCCAGAGAGAGGAGAGCGTGCAACAATCAACAAACAAAGTTAACCAGCTGACTTGACTGAGCTTCGTGGGGGCGGCAACGGTCGGCTTTTCCAGCGACCGTATCTCGATCTCCGCTGCACAAACCTACTTCTCAGTGCGTAAGCGTCATAATATCACCCACTCTTTTATCGTGTTCTGATGGGGGTGGACCGTGAATGGGTGTTTGAATTTTGCCCTTTATTCAGGGTTTCAAGAAATGCACTGACAGGAAACCTTACCGAGGCTCCACTCCCACAAATGATCGACATCTGCAATGGTACAGCAACAAATATCTCTTCTTTACGCTGCTACAGTTTAAGGACCCGAGTGGGGACGTCTGCAATTTATTAAAATTAAAAAAAAAAAAAAAGCATGACAACGTGAGAGTAAAGAGGGGAAAACACTGAACAGACAAATTGTAAATATTTTTTTGTTAAACCTTTATTAAAGAAACTAAGAAGTTTTAAAAATGATCAGATGGAGGCGTGAAGCAAAATTGGTCCGTTCATCAGTTTGCATGTGACTTGGCACCGTTTAACACTTACAAAAGAAAAAAGTGAAAAAATAACTATTGCGTCACTTACGAGTTGTTTTGCGTCAAGTGAGGTTGATTTATGACCCGAAATTCTGAGGGACTGATGAGTTAGTTGAAGGTCCCATTTCTTTGCTATTATCGAGATGATTTTCTAATGGGCATAATCCAATATCCAGTATTAATCTTTAACAAAAAAAAAACAAAAAAAAAATCCCCTTCGGATTTTTAGATGGGGGAAAAAATTGAATGTTTTAAAAGTGAAGCCTCGGTAGGGAGAGAAAAGGCCCTTTTTTTCTCACGAGAATCTTCATGTACCTCAAAGTTACCAAGGGAAACGCCTCAATTTGCCAGAGCTCAAATGATCAGCCTTCCGATTATCAAACTACATTATTATCAAGTTTTCTTAGCTCTTTTTAAACGTGATGTATTTTCTGACAAATCTCTTGATATGGATTGTTAAGTGTGCGAAACAGTTCAGAAGCCAGACATATCGTATTAAATAAACTGAGGTGCTGCTTTGCATATGAACGTTCTTTTAAAACAATTCAAAGAATCTTTTGAATATCTAGATAAAATACTGCGCTATGCATAAATAAACTGAGCATTTTCAAACAAATTTTACTGGCGATTTTCTCTCTCTCTCTCTCTCTCTCTCTCTCTCTCTCTCTATCTCTCTCTCTCTCTCTCTCTCTCTCTCCTCAAAAACAAAATTAAAGTGGAAGTTTATGGACGATAGGCAAAATTCAATTGTGTATCACGGAATTAGCTGGAAGCCCCTGTTGCTATAAGAACATGCCAAAATTCAAATATAAACAGTAAGTTATCAGAATCAAATAAGCTTAGGAAAAAAAGAAATAAAAGGGAGACTGTTAGAAAGGCATTTACATAATAGGAAACACGATTTGTTTGTACGACTATATACGATAACGAATGCACGAAGGGTGGGTAGTCAGAGTAATATATATATATATATATATATATATATATATATATATATATTATATATATATATATATATATATATATATATATATATATATACCATATATATATATACACACACACATATATATATATATATATATATATATATATATATATATATATATATAATAAAATAAAGAAATGGGATACTTTGACAACTAAGATTAAAATCTGAACAAGTGATGAATACATATTTAAGGGAGTAAATGAAAATATTAATTTGGGGTGAAAGACAAAATGAATGAGATGCGTTTTCACGAGAGTGCAACCCAGAGGAGAGTATTTTTGAGAAGTTGCTGAAGGGAAAGAGCAGATGAAAGGCATCTCTGAAATGCAGATGGAGAGTGGAAATGGTTCGTACTGAGTGAAAGATCACCTGATCACTTGAGTTGTTGTTTGATTGTAAAAGCGCCAGGAAGAGCGACTGCTGTATGATTACTACAGGGAGGTTGATTGCTCACTAGGCTTGATGCGCACGCCACGGTGAGTGTAAAGTTTCCCAACCAGTGAGTTAAGAGGAATCATGTTCTTTTGTATTATGGGGCCCGATAACAGAGCCTCACGGGTGACTGTATCGTAAGCGTTCAGCTCGACTTAGTACACCTGATTAGGGTGAGTTAGTACACCTGAGAGGGTGACTTGGTACACATGAGGGGAGGGTGTCTAGTACACCTGAGAGGGTGACTTAGTACACCTGATAGGGTGAGTTAGTACACATGAGAGGGTGACTAGTACAACCTGATAGGGTGAGGTGAGTACACATGAGAGGGTGACTTAGTACACCGAGAGAGTGTACAGTTTCGATTCTAATTGAGAAAGTAAGACAACAGTGACAACGCAATGTGGTTTTTAGATACGGAAGAGAATGTGCATACCGATAGTTTTTTCAAGAAATAATTTTGATGAGAAGTTGAGGTTGGAAGTAAAAATCGTTCGAGATGAACATAGAACCAAATGAAGTTATGTTATTGATAGTGATGATTGGTGAAGGATATTAATGGATTTGTACAAGGTATGTCCCGTCAGTTAGCTAAAACCTTTTCATTGATTGGGTCTGAAACACAGGTGTGTTATCTTCAGGTCTGTTGAAGAAAAATGATTATACTATATCATAAAAAGGAATAATGAGAAAATAAAGGTCAAGAGATACAGACACAACCCGATTGCAAAGGTGTTGGGTGAGCAAATGGATCACAATAGCAGTGTGAAGTAGTTATTATGTTAACACACTATACAAAACAAGGCAATGATAGTGAGAGGTGGTACACTACCTGGTGTTAGTTCAAAAAATGTAAGGGGAAGGGGAAGGAAAATCATTCAATGTGATGTTTTTCTGAGCAAGCTGTATTTGGGAGGGGATACAATAGCTAGTGGCAGAATGCCAGACGAAGCAAATAAACAAACAAAATAAACAAAAATAAAATGGATAAACCACGGTGGAAGGTAGAGAGTTCATTACGAGAGACTGGAAGAATAGTGTCTATGAAAGAAAGTTGGGACTTTAACCCAGTCTCCTATATGGAATTAAAGTGCCCTTTTGATGCAAATGAGAGGAAAAACCACAGAGGTGAAAGCTGTTGACACTGCGTTGCACTAGGGCCCTGGCGGTGAAAAAACGAGTAGATGGAGAAGTTGGCTAGCAAACAAAGAGGAAAAAACAAATGTGCTCTGTGGTGCTTTAGTTTAAGTAGAGAAAACCGAAGATAAGATATTTAAAACTGACTGTAGTTGGCAGTTTTCGAAAGTAGGGAAACAGGGAGCTATGGAAACAGCACAACACGTGCAAGGGACCCTACAAATGGAAATGCCTTCATATCGAAAAGAAAAGTACGAGAGTGGATGCCTGTGGAGTGAGTGATGCGGTGTTCGTATGAGGGCCCAAACATGCTGATGAGCACTGCGTGATATAAGATGTGGTCTATGTTGTGGAAGTTTTCTTAGTTCAATGTTGTGGAAGTTTTCATCCCCTGCCTCACCACATGGCCTTTCGGAGAGTTTATTTCACCTTTTTTTTTTTTTTACAAACATGGGCATGCAAATCTTTTGTGAACTTTACTCTTCCTTTCCACAGATCAATGGGCAGTGAAAAACTGGAAATGAGTCTGTAAAAGGCCTTGCACTCCGGTGTTTTTTCCTTTCACTTTCCTGCCAGGCTCAAAAAATAATACATTTTCTCTCTCTCTCTCTCTCTCTCTCTCTCTCTCTCTCTCTCTCTATATATATATATATATATATATATATATATATATATATATATATATATATATATATATATATATATATATATATATATGTGTGTGTGTATATATATATATATATATATATATATATATATATATATATATATATATATATATATATCTACACACACATACACACACACACACACACACACAAGTAAGCATTTACAGCCCTATTTATATGGGGTGGGGGCCTTGCTAAAGAGCAGAGTTGGCCGCCCCATAATTTCCCCCGAGGCTGGGGACTATCCTCCCATTTGAGTATCCTAAAAATAATCTTAAAATATCCGGCAAATACTCTACCCCGACAAATCATCGAGAGACTCATCAACTAAAGCTAATAAAACCCATTACTACAAAGGTTAAAGAACAAACTACCCTGAGGTTTAAAGCATCAAAAAAGGCTAACCCGGTCGTGAATGTCATTATTAGACGACGTCGGGAAGTAATGTTTGTATACGTGAACAGATCACAAGGTTTTATCCCGGTATTTACAAGATATGACGCATTAACTAATCAAATTCAAGTCGGCGAGATAGGAAAATCCAATTGACAAAGATTTAATTTAAGCAGAGACGAACAGCCCACGATACAGATCACAAGACTTGGAAATTTCCGTCCATACGAAAGATCAGGTTCATGGTGTTTGAATTGGAGCTAAGCCACGCTTGTTTTTGTTTTTCCAGAAGTAGGAGACTCTGAAATCCACCGCATCAATCAAAGAATGGCGCTTGTTTCCGAGGAGTCACGGGAAATCTAACTGCACTTGAACACAACAGTCCTCTCAAGATACGCCATTGGATCCCCATTCCCCACACCAGACTTAGCCCAGGTGGCAGCCCATCGTCACTAACACAAAACAAGTGTCTTGACTCCTTCCATCTCAGCATCTGCAAGATGATGATGATGACTTTTTGTGAATCCAACCACAGTCGTTGCTATTACCCACCAGTGCATCTCGAATATATAAATGCACTATCCGCGACACTCCTTTCTACCTCCATTAGTGACCCAGACTGAAGTAGTTTGAGACGAAAACGTGTGGTTTCCTGTAGGAATTTTTTAATCTTATGGGATTTTAAGTTACACACCATTATATATATATAAATATATATATATATTATATATATATATATATATATATATATATATATATATATAATATATATACCACACACACACACAAGAGAGTCCGAAGTGAAGCTGAGCAGAAGGGTTTTACCTCACACCGCCCTAGACAGCTGAAGCTTTGAACGGGAGGAGTCACCCTACCCATTGGGGAAAGGGGGGGGGGGGGGAAAGGGGGGGGGGGGGAAGGGGAGCAAGTATGCACACCTCGTTACCTCCTCGCAGCGAAGAGAAGAAGAAGAAATGGGGGGGAAGGGGGGAAGAGAGACAGAGAGAGAGAGAGAAGACTTAGGAAGACGAAGAAGAAGAATAACAGCAACAGGTGTGAGGATATTGAACGATGTCTTTTGAAAGGCGGTGAGGGTGGCAAGGGGGGGGGGGGAGGGGGGGGGGGGAAGGGGTTCGCTCGCTTGATATTGAAAAGATCGGCTCCTGGGCACATCCTCGTTGGTGTTTGCCGTAGTTATATTTACATGGCCTTTTGGCGTGGGTCCGGATTGGTTCGGTGTGAAGCATCTAATAGTATGACTCATGATGGAGAATAGGAGTGTGAGAAAAGCATGATGTCATGAGGCGATGAAACAGGAGTCACAAGACGCTCTGGGAGATCAACCTTGCATGATCATTCACGGGTATCTGAGGGACCCTCAACATCGACAAAAAAACAATGTTGAAATCGAGAAGAAAACAAATATAACAATGACAAATCAGGATGGGGTAATGGCACAAAACGTGGTAACCATGTGTAACCAGTAAGGGGTGTGTGTGTTTGTGTGTGTCGAGTGCAACCAATACAAAACGTGGATTCAGTCCTGCAGGGTGGACCTCAATGTAGCTATCATAAGTGGGCGTGAAGCAACCATCGCATTACCCCACATACGGGCCGCACCCCTAATTGTGCTGATTTCGCATTAGAAGGGTCCTCCTGGCAGAGATGTGGAAAAAGTAGTGATCACAGATGAACGGTCTGCGTCACTGCGGGAAAATCTAACGTTCGTCCGTTTTTTTCGGAGAGGATTTATTTGTAAAAAGATAACTGTAGCTTATGCAGTGTATAATCATGTCGAGATTTATAACGATACGAATGCCAGCACGTTGTGTGCGTGCTCTCTCTCTCTTCTCTCTCTCTCTCTTCTCTCTCTCTCTCTCTCTCTCTCTGCGTATACGTGTGTGTGTGTGTGTCCCTTTTTGCTCCCGAGTTCTTTTATATCCTTAGATGAGTAATGGCCTGCGTAGCCATTCAGGGCTCATGCTACGCAACAGTCACTTCATTCTTCCAACCATGGCACAGCTAACGACATCACTGCAAACAAAGCCGAGTTTAAACACCGCCAGCAAGTGACTGGCTAGTCTGGCTCGGCCACTATGACAATCATTACTGTTATCTGAGGGCAATGGTGAAATAGTAGCATTATGACATAGTTAGATTTCACATCAACCGTGCATTTGATGTCTAGGGGCCAGTCCCTTACGACGCTCGTGTTATTGGCGTTTATAACCCAATCACAGGGCTGGAAACTCTCAGTCTCTCTCGAGAGTTCACATGGGTAGGATCTATGTTCCACCTCTCCTTGAGGGATACGTCTTTTCAAAAGTACCCCTCAGGAGAGGTGGGAACCCATTCACCCTGCTTATGTAAACTCTCGAGAGAAACTGAGAGTTTCCATCCATGCGACTGGCTTTATCAACAGCCAATCATGAGCGTCGTAAGAGACTGGCCTAGATCAAATGCACGGTTGATGTGAATCTTACTATAGTTTACTATGCAATGGCGAGTAAATACGATTTTATCTTTCTATCTTGAAAACAATTCATCCGGGTAATCACGATCATGTCCCACAACCGACAGATTTCACAGATGATGACGTGAAAAAAACAGCTGATACCTTCGAGTCAAATGAATGTTATAAATGGTCAGCATGTTAAAAAATGCAATCACCGAACTTCCTATATATCATCGAAGTTCCGCAGCAACATTCAACATAAGCGCATAAAGAGAGAGAGAGAGAGAGATAGAGAGAGAGAGAGAGAGAGAGAGAGAGAGAGAGAAGAGTTCTTTTTCATATCAAGAAATTATTGGCATTTTTTTTTAGCAATGAGTAGTTCTGCAGGGTTACGAGTGGAGAGGCCTTCGTTAATCATATTCCGACCCCCATGGAACAAAAGCTATATTTGAGGAGACTCCTCCCCAATAACACAACTGACGTAAATGAATATATATATACGGTTCTGAGAACCACGCCGCAGTATAGCTCGGTCTAAATGGAGAGGGTCAAGGACATCTCTCGAGCAGTGCGTCTGCATATACATTATGTATGTGAATGAACTTCGCTCCATTCTTGGGTTACTAAAGGCGGAGGTGAAATCGGTGCATAAAAATGTGAGCTAATTACATACACACACACACACACACACACACGAGAGAGAGAGAGAGAGAGAGAGAGAGGAGAGAGAGAGATGAGAGAGAGACGAGATGAGAGAGAGAGAGAAGCTTGGAAATATGCCCAGCACATCATACCGATCACAATATGAGACGATTGGATTCAAATATGAAGCGATTACAGAGTGCCTTTGCCTCAGAGGCCACAAATAACACATTTGTATCGCCCATAATACTATAAGGAACTACACCGTCAGGATCGATCACCCGATTCTTGAGCCATTCGGGTTGCTTACGACATTCCCTGGAGACATGGAAAAAAAAAAAGGACCATCGAATCTGAAACTTTGGCAAACGAAAGCAGTATAAATGAACAACCAGTTCGGCACTAAAACTTCCCACTTACTTTGTTTAAAAACACTGTGAAAGTGACAACCAGTACAGGATATCCATAAAGTCCCTGTACCATTACAAGTATTATTGCTCAAAATGTTACTAGGACTTACGGACACTCTGTATATCAAACGGTGACTCTCAGATGAGATGTTTTATACAAATCGGTTATTCTTACACTGACATGCTTGATTGTCTTCCATCCGCGTGAACATTATGCAACAAAATACATAAATACGGGGTAATATGATTAGAGGACATTATCGCTAAGCAAAATGATATTGTGGAATGTGGCCGTAAACTTTTAGAAAACGGTTTGGAATAAATGTCTTCATTTCAGTCATGCGTGTCATTTCAGCCAATAATAAAAACCCATATCTACAATTACAATAAACTTGTATCATTCTGTCAAAAAATTGTATAGGTAGATCATACGAGCAAGAATCCGTGCTAGCACAATGAAAGCCCATATGAAATATAAATACTACTGCAAATACTGTCAGTTTCTTAAAAGACACCTAAAGAGTATTGAACGCAAACTTTCTGTTCCTTAGAAT
>NC_087218.1:1842038-1847038 GCF_015104395.2 Macrobrachium nipponense | reverse complement strand
TGACTTTGTCAATCAACGTCACGTCTGGTCTGTTTGCACGTATCACCCTATCCGTTCTGATACCATAGTTCCAGAGGATCTTTGCCTGATCGTTTTCTATCACTCCTTCAGGTTGGTGCTCGTACCACTTATTACTGCAAGGTAGCTGATGTTTCTTGCACAGGCTCCAGTGGAGGGCTTTTGCCACTGAATCATGCCTCTTTTTGTACTGGTTCTGTGCAAGTGCCGGGCATTCGCTTGCTAGTGGTTTATGGTTTCATTTTCGTATTGCACTTCCTACATATGGGAGAGATGTTATTTCCGTCTATCGTTCTTTGAACATATCTGGTTCTTAGGGCATGATCTTGTGCCGCTGTTATCATTCCTTCAGTTTCTTCTTTAGCTCTCCCCTCTGTCATCGCTGGCTAGTTGTTTAGTCTGTCTCATGTATTGTCCGTGCATTGGTTTGTTGTGCCAGTCCTCTGTTCTGTCTGTTTTTCTCCTATCTCTGTATATTCTGGGTCTTCGTCTACTTTTATTAGTCCTTCTTCCCATGCACTCTTTAGCCACTCGTCTTCGCTGGTTTTCAGATATTGCCCCAGTGCTCTGTTTTCGATGTTGACGCAGTCCTCTATACTTAGTAGTCCTCTCCCTCCTTCCTTTCGTGTTATGTATAGTCTGTCCGTATTTGCTCTTGGGTGTAGTGCTTTGTGTATTGTCATATGTTTCCTGTTTTCTCTGATCTATGCTGCGGAGTTCTGCCTTCGTCCTTATTCCACTATTCCTGCGCTGTATCTGATTACTGGCACTGCCCATGTGTTTTATGGCTTTTATCATATTTCCGGCGTTGAGTTTTGACTTGAGTATCGCCTTGAGCCTCCTTGCATATATTCTTTCCTGACCGTGTCCTTCATCTCTTGGTGTTTTATATCTCTCCTTCCATTATTCCCAGGTATTTGATCCTGTCTCATCTATGGTTTGATGTTGCTCCCATCTGGTAGCTTTATCCCTTCAGTTCTCGTTACTTGCCTTTTGTATGTTGACTAAGGCGCATTTTTTCTATTCCAAACTCCATCCTAATGTCCCCAGATACAATCCTTACAGTCTGGATTAGTGGGTATCTATTTCCTTGATGCTCTTACCATACAGCTTGATGTCGTCCATGAACATTATTATTATTATTATTATTATTATTATTATTATTATTATTATTATTATTATTATTATTTGTTGTTGTTGTTGTTGTTGTAGTAAATATGGTATTACATTTAACATTTCTTGTTAATATTGCAATCATTTTTATTACTGTCTAAAGAATCCCATACAAATACCTAGGATCCTTGCAAAACCTACAACCTCTATTTGTACTAATATACCATAGTCATGTCCATAAGCTCATCAGGGGTTACGGTCAACACATTTGCAGACACTTTTCCTGTGGTCGTTCGAAGACCTGAAGATGAGCCAAATAAACATCAGGACACCTTTAACTTTTGGAGGGGCAACCCCACCCCTGGGACCTTTCCTTCGGCCTACCGACATAGTATATATATATATATATACTATATATATATATATATATATATATATATATATATATATATATATATATATATATATATAATATGTCGCCCTCTTTTATGTCAATTTGTTCTTGAGCTGAATTGAATATAGAATTTAGGCAAAGGCCAAGCACTGGTACCTATGAGGTCATTCAGCGCTGAAAATGGAAATTGGCAGTAAAAGGTTTGAAAGGTGTAACATTAGGCAAAACCTCGCAGTTAGACTATGAATCAGTGTCAGGAGAGGGCGAAAGTAAAATGAAGAAAGAGAATATGAAAGGAAGTGCAGTAAATCGAACGAGAGTGATTGCAGCTGGGGGCCCGAAGGCACGCTGCAAAGAACCTTAAGCAATGCATACGGTGCACCGCATGAGGTCCACTGACGACGCTACCCCCCCCTACGGAGGACTTGTTTTTGTATCAGCAATGCAGCTCAGCCATGGCCAAGCTCAAACTTGGATGGTCTGAATGCGGCAAAGTAATTGAATCCTCGAACCTTCAGCAGAAAATAATAATTGAGAGACATCAATCATTACGTAATATATAAAATTGATATGCACTAATATATACGATTATCAGAAAACGCGGCACACTAACTGAATCCGGGGAAAGCCATCAATCAATATGTAATATATAAAATTAGCATATATACTACGCTTGATATCACAAACCACACTAGTTTCATTCTGTCTGGAAAACATAAGGCCATTTTAATAATTATCCTAGAACAAAGGACACAAGAACAGAGCTTAACGAAGGCGAGTTGTTTATTTAACAGAGCTGTCTGAGACGGATATTACAAAAGTAGCTAAGAAGAATGATGAAAATGAGTCATGTTTCTAGGACGAAAAAATTGGATTTTTCTTGATAATCGAAAACCCGTTAAGGTAACAGCAGTAATCGACTGTTCCGCAAAATATATAAATACGAATAATACAGGTGTTTGGGGTCAACAAATTATTCCTAAACGTGTCACAACTGAACGGTCACAAAATTAAGTCCCATTACGAAGTCCTTTATCATTACAAATGTTAATGAGGCATATCTACAATTTCATTCCCAGGAACCCTGTACAAACTGCATTCCCGCATTCATCCTTATCAACTGATGACATCCAAGGAGCACTTTCCATGACCATTTTTCAGTTCATCTTCATGCTACCAAAACTGAATTCTCATCTTGATTTACAGTTGGCAAAAACCCCTCTCGAGAATTTTTCACAATAAAATGATAGTATCTCCTGCAACACACCTCACTAACACAGCAACGAAAACATTCAAAACCATTCCTACTTTGAATAGTCATTCACTGATGACTTTAATGCAATTTATTTCCTAGTTCAAAAAGGTCATTCTCAAGCAACTTAAAATATTCACTCAATTGAGGTCGTGTGAGAGTAAGGTCAAGAAGGAGAAACCAGGAGGACATACCATACCAGGATGGTGGGAGAATTGAAGTACGTAAATGATTCTTGCAGATATCCGGAGGTGAATCTAGCAAATTATGCAAGGATGAAAGATGAAGGATGAGTAAGTGAAGAGAGGACAACCGCAAGGTACGCGTAAATTATTGGGAGGAGACTTGCACTGTCAGACAAGACAGGAATGTATGACAGGATTATTTTGAGTTAACTCTTCTATATAAAGTGGCGAATGCATGATGAATGCTGAACGAGAGAAAAAAGGTTGAATCTGTTGAGGTGAAATGTTTGCATATTAAATGTGGCGTAAGAGCAAATAAAAAGTAAGAGAAATGTAAGGACACGTAAAAGGTAAGGGTAGACATTAGTGATGGTAAAAGCCAAACCAAAACTGTTCTGAGACAGTTTGGTCAATTATAAAAATAAAATTCGAATGGATCTTTCTTGGGTAGGTAGGGCATCGGAAGGTAGGGGGGGGGGGACATGACACATCCGCATTCCTCCTGCAAACTGTTTGTCCGTCTCGGGTGGGGCGGGGTAGGTCGAGAATCGGGAGGGTAGGGAAGACATGACGGGCAGCGCCGGCTTCCTCACAGCGTATAGCACGCCCCATCAAGCTCGTATACAAATAATGGGAGAAAGACAGGTTGGCGAAAAGTTTGCAAATCAGGAGTTTAAGGGTAAGACGAGAGGAAGATCTAACAAGCACTGACTAGATGGGGGTGAGAGAAAAGGAGATATCTTAGTTTCCTGGATGCATATGAGTGAGTGCAAAATAAAGGTGAATAACGAAGGATGAATTGGAGATGCAATGTCCTTGTTACTCAAGTGTAGTATGAGGGTCGCAGTGACCACTGCAGTTTTTTCTTTGGAGCCAGCACCCGTTCATCACAAATCACCACAGGTGAAAAAAAAATGAGAGACTGAGTGTAGGTCCTTATTGGTTTCGACTTTACTTCTAAGCTTAGAGATAAAGCGGAAACCGGGCTGGACCTACAGCCAGTCTCATTTTTTCACCTGTGGTGAAGTGTGATACACAAATCACGTGGTAATGTAATTATAAACGTGATCTATCTATAGTGAGAGTAGATTCTAAATGCATATCGCATCATAATGTACTATAATCTACAACACATCTTTTTCTTTATCTTAATACCATGAGTCTGCTTATGGATATGGAAAGTTTTAAACTATTTCGATAGGGAATCTTTTGCATCAAATTCCACAAGAAAGGACTCTAACATAGATCAACATTTTGCGTCTAAGTATTGGTAACAAAATGACAAAGTCCACGCCTGGCCCTCAGTCCTCGCCCCCACCCGCTTTAACTGGGTTGTTTGTATGATGTTTTACGTTGCATGGAAACAGTGGTTATTCAGCAACGGGACCAACGGCTTCACGTGACTTCCGAACCGCCCCCCGGCAATTTTTTTGTTTGTTTTGTTTGTTTGTTGTTTTTTACCGCATAGGCCAGCCCTGGCATCAGGTCGGCCAATCTCTAAACTAACCGGCTATCAATTTCCAGCGTTTGAATCATCAGTGTCCATTCAGAACCCTTTATTTCTGCAAGGGTGGCATCTATTCGCGATTTCCATTAACACATTCCACCGCCAATTTCGGAAATTATTAGCTCGTGCGCAGTAGCTCCCAAATTCTCTAGATTAGACCATTCCGACATATTTTATAACTCCAGCCATCTCTTCAATTCTTATTTTGAGGACCGTCAATCCTGTGAAAGATCTTGTTACTTTATTCTCCGGAAGATTTAAAGTACAATCATATCATTTGTATAATCAAGTTGAAAAGTCACTTCTCTTAGTCTTGGCATACGATATGCTTAGTTTCCTCCTACCTGTACAAATGGAAGGAAATACTGACTCTATAGAAAAGACAATTTGATCAAGTTGTGTCTGTGTCCTCTCACTTCCTAAACGACCTACAACTTAAACTTGAACAACTCCATCTCTTGACAAAAGCCAAACCTGGGCACCTTTGGCAAAGACAGCTCTGCATCCCTCTCATAAATAAGTACCAGGTAC
>NC_087218.1:1830332-1841538 GCF_015104395.2 Macrobrachium nipponense | reverse complement strand
ATACATACACACATTACATATATATATGATATATAATATATATATATATATATATATATATATATATATAATGGAGGCAGTTAATTTAGGCCACGGAGTTTTATATGAGCACGGTTTTTCGTTATTTTTTTTTTTATTTATAAATGTTTTCCATCAGCATAGTACGATCATTACCTACGTCTTCTATCGCTATTCATTTGTTCACTTTCAGCAAGCATACTGAGAAAGCAAAATAATATACATATATAGTACATTCTTCCCCCCCCCCCCTAAAAAAAAAAAAAAGAAAAAAAAAAAAAACCTAACGGGGCTAATGTCCAACTCGGATTTTAAATACTACTAAAATCCTCTATTTAAAACAAGATGCTGTTCACTAAAGCATTTCCGACAAAACCAGGTGAATTCGAAAACAGGGGGGGAAAGGGGTTTATTTTTTTCCTATTATTCACTTTCTTTTTCCTTGCAACTCAACGTCTACATCCCGTGAAATGTTAGATAACAATATATGTGCAGGTTAATAATGGATAGAACTGAATACAGAATTTAGACCAAAGGCTAAGCACTGGGACCAGTGAGGTCATTCAGCGCTGAAAGGGAAATTGAAAGTAAAAGGTTTGAAAGGTGTAACAGAAAGAAAACCTCGCAGTTGCGCCATGACTCAATTGTTAGGAGAGGCTGGAAAGTAAGATGGAAGAGACTATGAAAGGCGGTAAAGTAAAAGAGACGAAAGGGGTTGCAGCTTGTGGCCTAAGGCACGCTGCAAAGAGCCTTTAAGTAATGCCTACAGGCGGTTAATAATGGAAGGGTTTTAAAATGAATCGCAGTTGAAATTAATTTTCAAGAGCTCACGCATCATTCCAGATACTCAACTTCAAGGGATGCTGAGCAATGAAGAGATGTCTAAACTTGAACATTTTCGTCTCTAACCACAGGTTGGACAAAGCAATTCTTACTCAACTGCAAGTTAAGTTTCATATGACTGTTAAAGTTATCGTCTGTCCAAAAGTTCACATTCAAAGATCTTGCACCCAAAAAGAATCTAAAGCAAGGGATTATTATTACGCAGAAATATGGAAGAATGGAACTACGAATGGAAGTACAGTAAAAGGAATGAAAGGGGTAGCAGCTAGGGGCCGAAGGAACGCTGCAAAGAACCTTAAGTAATGCCTACAGTGCACCGCGTGAGGCTTGTCATTACTCAGTAAAACTTATAGTTACGAGTGAACTGATAAAAATCAACAGCAACTGGTCCTTACTGTAAGAAACTGATTTGCTGCATAATCTTTTCAACAATAACACAACGCATACATTCAAAACTACATCTTTGAACATTATGTGGCTAACAGAAAGTAGCGTCAAATCATCATGGTTATAAATAGTTATCATGATTGGACCCTAAAAAGACTCATCTGATCTTTACTTCTAAATGCTGCTTGGCCATCAGGTCACTTTCCTATTCCTGATACTCTAATCTTGGAACCACTTCCACCAAATCTGAATTTCTTCAAGGAGCTAAAAAAAAGTCCTAGGGAACCAGGGCAGTCGGGGTGGAGTACCTTTGCACGGGGGATTCCTATTACTTTTGTTATTTTTTGGTCACTAAGGCACTTCCTCACAATCAGGGAAAAATATCCAGTGCACGCTTATTTCAATTGGTTGTACTCCAGCCCAACTGTCCAGGTTCTCTTGAAAATTTATTTTTCTTATCTCCTTGAATAAATTCAGATTTAATGGAAGAAGTTCAAGATTAAAGTACCACGAATAGTAAAGTGATCTGATGGCAAAGCAGCATTTACAAGAAAAGATCATTGTTTAGCATTAACACTACTTTTTCTGTTAGCAACGTAATGCCCGATGAAGTAGTTTTGAATGTATGGCAACAGCCGTCACATCAAAGTTCTCTGAGGCTGTAAAGAGCAGGTTTTCAAATAAGAGTCCAGACCTTCAAACTGGTTTTAGTGTTCCTCCTGACTTGGTTACTTATATGAATTGTACATACAAGCTTCATTCGATGTTGCAAACTACACGAGAATCATAAAATACCTATGTGGGGAAAATGTGCGGGGAAGGAAATAAACGCAGAATATAAGCCGAAACGGCAAAAATTAAAAATGCATGAGAGGTTGCACTAGTGCATGAAAAAAAAGTAGCTGAAACGGAACTTGACAGTAAAAGGTTTGAAATGTGCAATAGGAGGAAAACCTCGCAGTTGCACTATGGATCAATTGTTAGGAGAGGGTGGAAAGTAAAATGGAAGAAAAGAAGATCTGAGAGCAGGTACAGTAAAAGGAACGAAAGGGGTTGCAGCTAGGGGCCCAAGGAAGTAACGCTGCAAAGAACCTGAAGTAAGGCCTACAGTGAAGCACCTAATGTTACTCCAACTTTCAGTGCTTTTAACCCCCAGGAGATTTCTTTTTTTCCGAAGAATGCGATGAAGCCTCTTGCCAGACCAAGAGAAATATGAATGAAGAGGAAAACATGAAACAGCCGAAGAAACTGATTTGCATCCCACAGTCATTTCCATGGACGCCACAAGGACTTTTCATCGTCATGGACTCCACCGGAGGCAAACTTTAACTTCATTTCCCCTCTGGGATACATACATACATACACAGATATGGCTAAAATGGGTTTCCAGTAGCAATCAGGTTGTGTATGCTTGTGCAACACCAACTGATATCAGAGAGAGAGAGAGAGAGAGGAGAGAGAGAGAGGAGAGAGAGAGAAAGAAGGGGGACACATGGTGCTCGGAATCAATAGGAGACCGAGAGGAGATGGAGCGCATAACATAAATGTTTTTGAAGAACGATGGACATTATGTTAACTTGATTCAAACTGCACAACCAACCCTTCGAAACATCGTGGTATTCACTGTGATATATCCTTTCTAAGCCACAAAACTATCCAGTCCTGTGACAGAAAAGGAGGCTTTGAGTTCCACGCAAAAGCAGATGACCAACCACTATTTTAGTGATGTTTGATAAAAGAGAGAGAGAGAGAGAGAGAGAGAGAGGGAAAAAAGTTAACAGAAAAGGAGGCTTTGAACTTCATACCTACCAGATGACGTCACAAGCCAACTACTTACTCATGATAGGTAAAAATAGAAGAGGAAAAAAAAAAAGGAGGCCCCAAACATACTCAGAAGCACCTGGCCACACCTCCGCCCACACAAGCCTACCGCCACCTTGAAGAAGACTGACACTTGGCGTAGCAACCTATATGCTCCCCTCGCATTTAAAATTCCAAGCTCATTCCCTTTGGTTGGTCAATGGAGATTCAGCAATTGGATGCAACGCTCCAAAGACACCTTCGCACCACACAGGTCAGCGCCGAGATTAACCTCAGCCTCTCCTTCGAACACACCCGGGTAGACAGACACAGCACGTTGCTTGAACATGGATTTACAAATGCATTGTATTTTGTCACCAGTTTTGCTCATGACGTTTTTATACTTGAAAATATTAAGCTACAAATACGCTACTAATACTAATATTGACTTAATTATACCCTGACAAGTGCATCGACCGATGGGTGGTAAGTGCAATTTCATATACGATTGTATTTGGAGGTCATTTGTCCTGAAGGAAGGTATAGTAATTGGAATATCAATGGGTATTTCTGGCTTAATATTTGACATCTTTATAATGTTTGATGTCTCTCTCTCTCTCTCACTGAATCTGGTTAGATAAGCAGTAAATGATGAAAAAAGCTGCCGCAAATATCTTATCCGATGTTTACATCGAGATGACAGAAACAGAATTAAGTTCTCTCTCTCTCTCTCTCTCTCACATATATATATGTATATATATATATATATATATATATATATAGTATAACTATATGTACTAGAGTATATATCATACTATACATACATATATATATATATATATATATATATATATAGATATATATATTAATGAAAATTATACAATTTTCCATGCCACAGTTTACTTCTACGGCATATTTACTGTAGTTTAGTACTTAACTGTGGCAAAACTATGCACATATACACGAGCAAGTAGATTTCCATTGCACTTCTCTGATTCTTGTCTCTCGGGCAAGCTTCGATAATCGGTGTGCAGTTAAGTTACACGAACGACAAAGCTACATCCCTTGAAAAGTTTAAACATATGAACGGCACCGACTTTTACCCCTTTTCCGCTTCAAGATACGTGGAAAGGTCCAAACTGCGTATTTACCTGAAAAGAGAGAGAAAGGCAATGTTAATACAGAATGCACTTGTATGAGTGTTTATGTACGTATGTATGTACGTATACATGCACATAAGTGTATATTGCAGAGAGAGAGAGAGAGAGAGAGAGAGAGAGAGAGAGAGAAATATGCTGATGATGACGGGGCAAAAACAACTACGTAACGATATGGGACGAGTTGTGTGTGTTGGTGTGGTGGGATGGCAAGCCAGCCAGGCAGGGCCTAGTGTGGTGGAGTGGTGGCCCAAGGTCAACTCTAATGTTAAACCCACATCTCTTCTTAGTCCCCTCTTCAATAACCTCCTCTCGGTGCCTCCACCTCCTCCTCCTCCTCCTCTTACCACTGCACCTTCCTTGCTCATTTCAACCTTAAATTTCATTTCAGAACAAGACTACAATCAACACGACCGCTTATTGGCTTTACTTTTCGCGTTCGGGATGGACGAGAAAGAAAATGGAAACAGATTAGCAAGTATCTGCAGGAATGCAGCTTAGCTCACTCTCTCAGGTCACTGCTAAATCTCACTCACTTGTTCTCAAGCTCACTCGCTCTACTGTGAGGCGATTTTTCTTTAGTGCGGCTCCCACTCGGCAAGTGAAAACAGTTGTGTTTATTCACCAAAACCCTTTCGAGAAAAGGACTGAAGAATTTTACGTTTTCTTTGTATGTGTGAATGAATTTTCGTTGTTACATTTAACATGTAGTTTTTAGACGACCATATTCACTTAACATACTGTTTCACTTCTGACAACATCCATCGGTCAAAAGATTAGGATTCCTTTTCAGTATGTGGAACTTATGAAACAAAATAAAATGAAAGCCTTCATTCAAAGTACCGTTCTGCGAATTATTTCCCTTATGCAATAGACGCTACAGAAGTGCAGTAAGATCGCTTTCACTTTACCATACATTGGAAATAAACATTTTTCTACGATCTATGCACTCGGGAAAATCAGATGGCAAGAAATTGCATCTATGTGGGTCATTTACCTCAGCAGCTTCAAGTATGCGCCACACTCCCAGATGACATACTGCTCTCATGTTTGTTCCGTCTCACAGATAGTTTCTTGCTCGGAAAGACAATTTTTTTTTTTTTTTTTTTTTTTTTTTCCTGAGGAGTCCAGAGGTCCACAACAGCTCTCCTACATCCTCTCTCACCCCTCTACCCTTTCCTCACCTTAGGGCAAAGGCCCCAGAAGGCATAAGGCCGGCTTAATCTCAACCAAACCACCCTCGGCGAGACGACCTCTCTCTCTTCCCCGAAACTAAATTTCCAAATGTCTCCTTCCAGGAATTAATTAAACATTAATCGAAGAGCTGAAGGTGAGGGACACTCCTCCTCGCTGCCAGGTACGTAACACCCAAGAGCCACTCGATCTCGGAATAATTTGGGATTACTCATATACCACCATACTTTGGAATTTCCACCAAAAGCTTTGCTTCGCCGATTATATTTACCATTCGATCAACTTTACTTTAGGAAACGCTTGCAAATAATCCTTAGAGATTAGACCGCTTCGTTTTCCCATCGCCCAACTTTGCCTTGTCCCGCTCGAGAAGCTTAATTTGTTTCTCCGCCCAATACCATTAATTCACTAAATACGTTTAAAAACGAAACTAACACTAGAACACAATCCTTACGCCAGGGTTGTGACTTCAAGAAACTAGAATTACAACTTCTCTCGTTAAAAAATGAAGCAACGAGAGCCTTTCTAAACCTTTCATGAAAATATTCTGAAAAAGATATATGTCCTTTTTGATAGGTTTCTTTGTTTGCATGGTGTTTTTACGTTGCATGGAGCCAGTGGTTATTCAGCAACGGGACCAACGGCTTTACGTGACTTCCGAACCACGTCGAGAGTGAACTTCTATCACCAGAAATACACATCTCTCACTCCTCAATGGAATCCCCGAGAATCGGACTCGCCGCCACCGAAGTGGCACGCCAACACCATACCGACCACGCCACTGAGGCCTTCTTGATAGGAAAGCCGTGGCAATTCAAGAGCTCCTCCAGACAAGTCGTCACAGACACATGACAAGGAGGGAAACCATTTAGCAGACGTAATCAATACCAAATTTAGCAGAACTCCGAGGTTAAGCCCGATTAGGCTCTGCATTCCGAGTCGCAGAACTCCAAGAGATTAAGCCACAATAGGCTCTGCATTCTGAGTCGCAGAACTTCAAGGTTATGCCAGAATAGGCTTTGCATTCCGAGTCGCAGAACTCCGAGGTTAAGCCAGAACAGGCTCTGCATTCTGAGTCCCAGAACTCTGAGGTTAAGCCACAATAGGCTCTGCATTCTCAGTCGCAAAACTTCGAGGTTTTAAACCACAATAGGCTTTGCATCCGAGTTGCAGAACTCCGAGGTAAGTAGAATAGACTCTGCATTCTGAGTCCCAGAACTCTGAGGTTAAGCCACAATAGGCTCTGCATTCTCAGTCGCAAAACTTCGAGGTTAAACCACAATAGGCTCTGCATTCCGAGTCGCAGAACTCCGAGGTTAAGTCAGAATAGACTCTGCATTCTGAGTCGCAGAACTCCAAGGTTAAGCGACAATAGGCTCTGCATTCCGAGTCGCAGAACTACGAGGTTAAGCCAAAATAGGCTCTGCATTCCGAATCGCAGAACTCCGAGGTTAAGCCACAATAGGCTCTGCATTCTGAGTCGCAGAACTCCGAGGTTAAGCGACAATAGGCTCTGCATTCCGAGTCGCAGAACTCCGAGGTTAAGCGACAATAGGCTCTGCATTCCGAGTCGCAGAACTCCGAGGTTAAGCCACAATAGGCTCTGCATTCCGAGTCGCAGAACTCCGAGGTTAAGCCACAATAGGCTCTGCATTCCGAGTCGCAGAACTCCGAGGTTAAGCCACAATAGGCTCTGCATTCTGAGTCCCAGAACTCTGAGGTTAAGCCACAATAGGCTCTGCATTCTCAGTCGCAAAACTTCGAGGTTAAACCACAATAGGGTTTGCATTCCGAGTTGCAGAACTCCGAGGTTAAGTCAGAATAGACTCTGCATTCTGAGTCCCAGAACTCTGAGGTTAAGCCACAATAGGCTCTGCATTCTCAGTCGCAAAACTTCGAGGTTAAACCACAATAGGCTCTGCATTCCGAGTCGCAGATCTCCGAGGTTAAGTCAGAATAGACACTGCATTCTGAGTCGCAGAACTCCAAGGTTAAGCGACAATAGGCTCTGCATTCCGAGTCGCAGAACTCCGAGGTTAAGCCACAATAGGCTCTGCATTCCGAGTCGCAGAACTCCGAGGTAGCGACAATAAGCTCTGCATTTCGAAGTCCGAGGAACTCGAGGTTAAGGACAAAGGACCTGCATTCCGAGTCGCAGAACTAACCGAGGTTTAAGCCACAATAGGCTCTGCCATTCCAGTCCGCAAGAACTCCGAGTTAAGCAATAGGCTCTGCATTCCGAGTCGCAGAACTAACGAGTTAAGTTCCACAATAGGCTCTGCATTCTTTGAGTCGCAGAACTACGAGGTTAAGCCCAATTTATCATGTTCAGGCTCTGCATTCCTGAGTCGCCAGCACTACCGAGTGGTTAAGCCACCCCCAATAGGCTCTGCATTCTGGAGTTCCGCAGACTAAACTCGAGGTTAAGCCACAATAGGCTCGCATTCTGAGTTGCGGAACTCCAAGGTTAAGCCCCAATAGGGCTTCTGCATTCTGAGTCGCAGAACTCCGAGGTTAGCCACAATAGGCTCTGCATTCCGAGTCGCAGAACTCTGGAGGTTAAGGCCACAATAGGCTCTGCATTCTTGAGTTCGCAGAACCTTAAGAGTAAGCCAACAATAGGCTCTGCATTTCTGAGGTCAGCAGAGACCTACTGAAGTAAGCCCCATGCTCTTGCAATTTCTGAGTTCGCAGAACTCCGAGGTTAAGCCACAATAGGCTCTGCATTCTTAGTTGCATAACTACGAGGTTAAGCCACAATAGGCTCTGCATTCTGAGTCGCAGAACTACGAGGTTAAGCCCCAATAGGCTCTGCATTCCGAGTCGCAGAACTCCGAGGTTAAGCCACAATAGGCTCTGCATTATTTTCCGAGTCGCAGAACTCCGAGGTTTTAAGCCACAATAGGCTCTGCATTCTGAGTCGCAGAACTCAGAGGTTAAGCCACAATAGGCTCTGCATTCTGAGTCGCAGAACTCAGAGGTTAAGCCACAATAGGCTCTGCATTCTGAGTCGCAGAACTTCGAGGTTAAAGCCACAAATGGTTCTGCATTCTGAGTCGCAGAACTCCGAGGTTAAGCCACAATAGGCTCTGCATTCCGAGTCGCAGAACTCCGAGGTTAAGCCACAATAGGCTCTGCATTCCGAGTCGCAGAACTCCGAGGTTAAGCCACAATAGGCTCTGCATTTCTTGAGTCCAGAACTCTGAGGTTAAGCCACAATGAGGCTCTGCATTCTCAGTCGCAGAAACTCCGAGGTTAAGCCACAAAGGCTCTGCATTTCCGGAGTCGTCAGAACTCCGAGGTTTAAGCCACAATAGGCTCTGCATTCCGAGTCGCAGAACTCAGAGGTTAAGCCACAATAGGCTCTGCATTCTGAGTCGCAGAACTCAGAGGTTAAGCCACAATAGGCTCTGCATTCTGAGTCGCAGAACTTCGAGGTTAAGCCACAATAGGTTCTGCATTCTGAGTCGCAGAACTCCGAGGTTAAGCCAGAATAGGCTTTGCATTCTGAGTCGCAGAACTCAGAGGTTAAGCCAGAACAGGCTCTGCATCCTGAGTCGCGGTGCGAATATCAAAGGCCACCATCATTTGAAAACTCTGAAAAGGGGCGAGTTAAAGCTCCTTGGCAAATGCTTTGCCACAGATTTCCATCCATCAATCACGATCTAAGCAGCTGGCTTCGCAGCCTTCCCACGATATCAACAGGTTAGACTAGGCGTTACCGGTCACTTGACAAATGGTTCGCTTCCCTCAGCAAAGAAAAATAAATAAAGTGTCTATTTCTACTGCTCGAACTCTGTAATGTTATTATGGATTTATATATATTTTATAGATTCTGGGCAAGGAAGTCGGGTTACCACAAACATGACTAGCACTGGATGGTGTAAGCAAACTGTTCGGCTGCAGAAGTTAAGAGTGTCAGGAGTCAAGAGTGTCAGGTAAAAAGACGCTGGCAAAAGCTTCTCCTCAGCCTTCAAGCAGGTGGAAAACCAAAACTGCATTCCATGATGACTGAGCTAACGTTCGAAAGCCAATATTGTTTTGTTTTTTATGCTGCCGGTTATGTCCAAAAGATTGATAACAGCTTACTCCTGACATCAATGAAATGGCTTTAAGAATGACCTTGGTTTGACCCTGAATTTTTAAATAAAGCAGCTTCAGTTACATGGGATCTAAGAGTCCAAACAAAAGTACTTTTGAGTAATTATTCGACCCTTAAAAAACAAGTAAAAAATGCGTATAAGTTTTTTCGGCGCAATCGAGTTTTCTGCACAACACATAATGCTGTATGAAACACTCAGCCACGGCCCATGAAGCTCTCAGCCGTGGCCCATGAAGCTCTCAGCCGTGGCCCATGAAACTTTCTGCCACGGCCAGATGGTGGCCTGTGCGTTCGCACGATCATGGCTTAACTTTATCCTTAAATAAAATAAAAACAAAAATACTGAGGCTAGAAGGCTGCAATTTGGTACACTTGATGATAAGAGGATGGATGATCATCATACCAAATTCCAACCCTCTATCCTCGGTAGCTTTTTAGATTTGAGGCCGCACGGACACACAAATAGTTTTCTTTGACGCTTAATCCTCGAATAGTATATCACAAGTTACTCTAAATATGGATGTTTGCCCTTAATCACTAGTCTATACATATTTTTCGCCAGGGTCTAAAAGATCTTTTCAAAAGTTGACCATTATACATATTTATCTCTTTAATAAAAGAAAGTCAAAACAACACAATTCAAATTCAGCAACTGTACGAAACGAAAACATCACTATACTCTGTTTTTTTCCATCTGTCCATCCGCCTGTGGTGTTTCCGCATGGTAACACTGCGTCCCGGGCTTTAAACAATATCCTATTTCGAATATTAACGGTGTAATTCGCATACAGTAATTTATTAAAACACTTTTCAGTTGCAAATGTACACCCAGATAAACTTTTATTTACCTAAAACTTACACAGCGTAACTATTTAAAGCCCGGGACGCAGTGTTACCATGCGAAAACACCACAGGCGGATGGACAGATGGAAAAAAACAGAGTATAGTTAAGCATAAATGTCTTGTGCGTTTAATTTCCCTTCTTTAGCCAGCTAATGGTCTTGAGATTTGTTCGTTTCGTACTGGCAAGTCTGCTTTCTAACTTGATTCCAAGATGATGCTTCTTGACGATTTCCATTTTTCCATGAAATATTGTAGATAAACAAGTACTTATACGCACTGATGGCACCTGAAAAGGATACAAAGCCGCCCTGGGTATAACAAAACTTATAATTAGGGATTCATTCGCATCTGCAGAAAGACCAAAAATTCCAAATCGAAAGAACTGGGTTATTAGGGCAGAATATAAAATTTAGGCCAAAGGCCAAGCCCTGGGACCTATGAGGTCATCCAGCGCTAAAAGTTAAACTGACAGTAAAAGGTTACAGTGATATAACAGGAGGAAAACCTCGCAGTTGAACTACGAAACAACTGTTAGGGTTGAAAGTATGATGGACGAGAAAATATTAATGAGGGTACAGTATAAAAGGAATGAAAGGTACTCTGACGGCACTACCTCCATACGGGGGAATTGGTTATTTGTTTGTTTGTTTGTTTGTTTGTATGGTGGTTTTACATTGCATGGAACCTGAGGTTATTCAGCAATCATTCAGCAAAACCAACGGCTTTACGTGACTTCCGAACCACGTCGAGCGTGAACTTCTATCACCAGAAATACACATCTCTCACACCTCAATGGAATGGCCGAGAATCGAACTCGCGGCCAACGAGGTGGCACGCCAACACCATACCGACCACGCTACTG
>NC_087218.1:1797832-1825332 GCF_015104395.2 Macrobrachium nipponense | reverse complement strand
AGACTGTTTAAAGGGGAAGAGGCACACCGCTTCCAGGACACGGTGGAGGTATACCACGTTAGTCATGGGTCGATTCAAAAGCAATATGTTTCGCCCCGACAAATCATTTCGGTGACGACACACGATATAACTGGAAGATCAAATGAGAGAGAGAGAGAGAGAGAGAGAGAGAGAGAGAGAGAGAGAGAGAGAGAGAGAGAGAGAGAGAGAGGCTCAAGTTTATCGATTCAAATAAGCAACTAGACGAAAATACCCCGCAATCAAAACCTTATTACCGGTGGTGGCTTCATTGCAGTGTCACCGTTACCCAGATTGCACGGGGCCTGAATGATACAGAGATAGAGGAATTTCTCTATCGAGTGATAATTATTGCTTAATTAAATTATAATAGAACTGCCTTTATCCACACACACACCAGAGCAAAAAATAAAAGGGGGCGGGGTGGGACTTTGAAACATATCCGGTATTATAAAATCAGTGCTTTATAGGCATGCCCTATAAAACACATTTTCCTGCTATATATATATATATATATATATATATATATATATATATATATATATATATAGATATATATATTATATGTGTGTGTATGGTTTTACTTGTACTGCAAATACACAACCACACAGACACAACACAGGACGAAAGAGCAAAATCACATACCAGATTGAGGTGTTCGTCAGCCCCACCGACTGCATCAACGTATCTCTGGTTGTTGCAAAGCAACACAAGCCTACGAGACAGTGCCTCTGTAACATGAGGCAAGGGCGTAACAGTGGCTATATTCAGCGACACATCACAAGATTTCAACGTGACACCAGAGCACTTGATGTGACGGGCGCAAATTGCCAGTTATATAACGCTCGCTATTGCTGACATTTTTTCCCTGCCCCTTCCCCTCCCCCCCCCCATCCCCCACCCCCGTTAAAAGCCACCATCGTCAAGACTCCCCCCACCCCACCCTCACCAACTCCAGCGGATAACACTCGCTCTGAGCACACTAACATTCTCCCCCCTCCCTCCACCCCCTACATCACACACACACACACACACACACAATCCACGACGTCCCTAACACTTCAAGCACACTTCACCACAACTGCCTGCACTGCCATCAACACTACCAGTTTTCATGGGCTAAATTCTGTAGCAGGCTTCCATAAAAACATGAGCATTGTAACCTGACACCGTGACTCAGTAGTGCAATTATATATGTAAGCTACAGTGGCGCTCCTCTCTCTCTCTCTCTCTCTCTAGAAAGAGCCCGTCGCCTCGGTCCTCATTGTGATGCCGTAGCCGCTCTAAAACCGTTGCAAGTTTTCATGTCTTCATATTTGAAAAGATCGTCCCGGCCCCTATGGTCACAGAAATGTATCTGCCACTGAGGTCTGGCATTGTGTGTTGGTCACCCAACCAAGCGCTGACTTGCCCCGCTACTGAGGTCTGGCATTGTGTGTTGGTCCACCCCAACCAAGCGCTGACTTGCCCCGTTACTGAGGTCTGGCATTGTGTGTTGGTCACCCAACCAAGCGCTGACTTGACCCGCTACTGAGGTCTGGCATTGTGTGTTGGTCACCCAACCAAGCGCTGACTTGCCCCGTTACTGAGGTCTGGCATTGTGTGTTGGTTACCCAACCAAGCGCTGACTTGACCTGCTACTGAGGTTCGGCATTGTGTGTTGGTCACCCAATCAAGCGCTGACTTGACCCGCTACTGAGGTTTGGCATTGTGTGTTGGTCACCCAACCAAGCGCTGACTTGACCCGCTACTGAGGTCTGGCATTGTGTGTTGGTCACCCAACCAAGCGCTGACTTGCCCCGTTACTGAGGTGGCATGTGTGTTGGTTACCCAACCAAGCGCGGACTTGACCTGCTACTGAGGTTCGGCATTGTGTGTTGGTCACCCACAAGCGCTGACTTGACCCGCTACTGAGGTTTGGCATTGTGTGTTGGTCACCCAACCAAGCGCTGACTTGACCAAATGTGTCTCTACTTCACTGGCCGAAGACTTGCGGTGTGACGAAGATATTACTGCTTCGCAGTTTAATGATTACTCAGCCTGTATGTAACATAATAGCTCTGGCTGCAAAGAAGAATGCTATAGGCCTACTGTATCATAAAAGTAAAATATCTTTGTAGCAAGACCCAATTAACCTTTCGCTGGGAGCTACTCGTTTGTCGGACGAATTTCTTCAACGCAAGAACAAGTCGAGTTACAATCCACTTCGCCAGGCCAACGGGAAATCGGACACTACCATTATCACTATTATCGCCCTTAATCGAAAGGAACGAGACGTCACTTGAGTACGTTACACTTAACAAATAATAATAAAACTAAAGACATCATCTGTAGTCACCCAAGAAACGACACATGAATATTGTTCCCGGATGTGCTCTCTAGCAATGGCACGTGCTCCAGACTTCTGTTCTGTTACGACCCTGGCGAGGTCCTGGCACAGGGGCTATGACGTCCCTGCTGCTGGAAAACTTTGCTTGTTTAGTCTACTACTCTAAACAAGGCAACTGAATGCTATATCTGAGATGCACAAGCACCCCACAACAGCTGCTCCGCTTAATCAAGTCAGTCTGAATTATAAGGAGGAAAGGGCAGATAGCCTTAACCTGGCCCAACATGCTATGCCGAAGTATGCTCGACTTTGTATTCGTTTTTCTCACACGGACTATTTTCCTCACACGGACCATTTTCCACATTCTTCATGAGTCAATGAGGGGTCCACTTTTAAAAGGTAAGCTTTAGATGACTGACAAACTTCAATATCTAGAGATAGTAGCACTTCACATCCGCGTACCTCACAAAACTGGCAGAGTCTGGAATGACTGACAATCACCAAAACAAATTCTATGACTAAAAACCAATTCACTTTTTCATCCTTAGGCTTTTATTGTCTTCATACAACATGCGACGCCACGAGATTTCCCCTCACACTACTGGTTAAAGAAAACATACATTCTCGCGATAACTACAACCAAAAACTGACTTCTCAAATTTCAAACCTGGAAAAAACTCCTTCACAGTTATCTTAAGAACAATCTTCCTACAGATAATAAGGCTAAACCATTCTTATCGAAATTCTTGTCACCTTTCGAAATACAGTCTCAGTAAGCACCATAACACCAATACCACACAAATTATATACATATATACGCGGCAGGACGAAGATCAAGATGACATATGTATGCAATGCTGGGAGAGAAATGACTCCAGGAATATCTATTCAGTGTTTAGGCAAGTTAAAACAGAGCATATTCAGTTGAAGAAGAAGGGTTCAACGTACAGCTATAAATAAAATTAAGATAACGGTTTGAATAAAAAAAGAACAGCATATAAGAATATGAGGAGGATATAGATGCAATAGGAACTGAAGTTAAAGCAACAAAAGCGGTAGCAGTTTATGAGAAGTTTGCAGTGAAAGCCATTTTTGGCAACAAAATGTCGTAATAGGAAGTAAAAGCCGTTAGGGGACGAGATGATGAAATTAAGGGTTTTATGAAAAATAAAATCTTTGAATCGCAAATAAAGTGCCACAGAAAGAGATAATATACAGGAGCACCAAATATTGAATAGTCATGAAGAAGAGACAAAAAAATACACATAAAAGGAGAGAGAGAGAGAGAGAGAGAGAGAGAGAGAGGAGACGATTGAGAAAGAGAGAGAGCGAAGAGAAGAGAGAGAGAGAGATTGTAATGGAGAAAGTACATGTACGAAGGTTACCGAGACAATGATCTTCAAAATACAAGAAGAACACGTACAGCGGCTGTCTGAAGAAAATACAACAAATAGTATTTTGACGGTTTGTAACTTGTATGAAGTCGACAGGCAGATATTAATGACTCAAGAGTTGAAGGAAATTTAAGAATACTTATGGAGAGACAGATAAGGACGTGTGGAGGACAATAATAAAGGGGTTGAAAATGGAAAGGCCTTATGAATACAATGGGATTACAAGCGAGACGATGCAGTATGGCAGCGTGTTCAGGCCAAAGGCCATCTCAAATGGCAGTAAGAAGGTTCGATTGGTGTTAACAGAAGGAAACCCTCGTAATTGTACTTGATAAAATTGTTGGGAGAGAGTGGAAAGGCAGATGGAAGAAAGCGAATATGAACGGAGGTAAAGCAAAAGGATGAAAGAGGTTGTAACTAAAGACCGAAGGGACGCTACAAAGAACCTTAAGTAACACCTATAGTACGCCATGTGAGGTGCATCGACGGCAATAACAACCTGCAGGTGTTGAACAATATTTAAATGAAAGAGCAATGTACAGTGTGCATGGCCCTTTAAAAGATGCATGGAGAATGCGAGATATATAATAAGCAGAATTAATACTAGAATATGTTGACTATGTAAAATTGGCTCACTCACTGACTAAAGTTTACTATGTATCCATAACTGTATAATACTACAGGACTAAATGATGACAGAAACCAGACAAAAGACAAATGTCAGTGAAATACTCGGGAATAGGACAATGGTCATGAATAGTGTGGGGATACGATCACGTTGACAGATGATCATTGAAGATAGTGATGAAAAGCTGCAGAAATAGTCAGTAGAGGTTGGAATAAGCAAGAGACGAAAGTGAACACTACTAATATCAAAGTAAAGAGGGTTAAGGTATTCTACGAAGAAGAGATGAGAATGCCAGGGAATACGTTCAGGAGTCAAGTTTTCGCAGGGACGTCGCAAAACAGGTAAAACAATGAAAGTGGATCTCCTCAACACATAAACAAGACGATCAACTGCAAAATGCTTCAGCCCGCTCTCCTACGTGGAACTGTAGGCAGAGCATCGGAGGCGAATGAAGAGGAATGCACAAGCCGTTGAAACGGGCATTCAGCGTCGTATACATGAAGCAGTCTGTGAAGTAAGTTGTCGAGCCAGAGAGAGGAGAGCGTGCAACAATCAACAAACAAATGTTAAGCCAGCTGACCTTGACTGAGCTTCGTGGGCGGCAACGGTCGGCTTTCCAGCGACCTGTATCTCGATCTCCGCTGTAAAACACAACCTACTTCTCAGTGCGTAAGCGTCATAATATCACCCACTCTTTTATCGTGTTCTGAGGGGGACCGTGAATGGGTTTGAATGTTGCGTTATTCAGGGTTTCAAGAAATGCACTGACAGGAAACCTTACCGAGGCTCCACTCCCCACAAATGATCGACATCTGCAATGGTACAGCAACAAATATCTCTTCTTACGCTGCTACAGTTACAGGACCCGAGTGTGGATACGTCTGCAATTTATTAAAATTTAAAAAAAAAAGCATGACAACGTGAGAGTAAAGAGAAACACTGAACACGACAAATTGTAAATATTTTGTTAACCTTTATTAAAGAAACTAAGAATTTAAAAATGATCAGATGGAGGCGTGAAGCAAAATTAGTCGTTCATCAGTTGCATGTGACTTGCACCGTTTCAACACTTACAAAAGGTGAAAAAATAACTATTGCGTCACTTACGAGTGTTTGCCGTCAAGTGAGGTTGATTTATGACCCGAAATTCTGAGGACTGATGAGTTAGTTGAAGGTCCATTTCTTTGCTATTATCGAGATGATTTTCTAATGGCATAATCCAATATCCAGTATTAATCTTTAACAAAAAAAATCCCCTTCGGATTTTTAGATGGGGAAAAATTGAATGTTTAAAAGTGAAGCCTCGGTAGGAGAGAAAAGGCCCTTTTTTTCTCACGAGATCTTCATGGTACCTCAAAGTTACCAAGGAAACGCCTCAATTTGCCAGAGCTCAAATGATCAGACTTCCGTATTTATCAACTACATTATTATCAAGTTTCTTAGCCCCATTTTAAACGTGACGTATTTTCTGACAAATCTCTTGAAATGATTGTTAAGTGTGCGAAAAGTTCAGAAGGCCAGACATACATCGTATTAAATAAAATAAACTGAGGTGCTGCTTTGCATTTGAATACGTTCTTTTAAAAAATTGGACTCAAAAGAATCTTTTGTATATCTAGATAAATACTGCGCTATGCATATGAGCACTTTCAAACAAATTTTACTGGCGATTCTCTCTCTCTCTCTCTCTCTCTCTTCTCTCTCTCTCTCTCTCTCTCTCTCTCCTCAATACAAAAGTGGAAGTTTATGGACGATAGGCAACATTCAATTGTGTATTCACGGAATTAGCTGGAAGCCCCTGTTGCTATAAGAACATGCCAAAATTCAATATAAACAGTAAGTTATCTAGAATCAAATAAGCTTAGAAAAAGAAATAAAAGGGAGACTGTTAGAAAGGAGCATTTACATAATAGGAAACACGATCTTGTACGACTATATACGATCACGAATGCGGTAGTCAGAGTAATATATATATATATATATATATATATATATATATATATATATATATATATATATATATATATATATATATATATATCTATAATATATATATATATATATATAATTAATTAATTAAATAAAGAAATGGGATACTTCGACAACTAAGATTAAATCTGAACAAGTAGATGAATCCATATTTAAGGATTAATGAAAATATTAATTGGGGTGAAAGACAAAATTAATGAGATGGTTTTTCATGAAACTGCAACCCAGAGGAGAGTATTTTTGAAAAGTTGTTGAAGGGAAAGAGCAGATGAAAGGCATCTCTGAATACAGACTGGAGAGTGGAAATGGTTCGTACTGAGTGAAAGATCACTGATCACTTGAGTTGTTGTTGATTGTAAAAGCGCCAGGAAGAGCGACTGCTGTATGATGACTACAGAGGTTGAGTTGCTCACTAGGCTTTGATGCGCACGCCACGGTGAGTGTAAAGTTCCCTAAGCAGTGAGTTAAGAGGAATCATGCTCTTTTGTATTTATGGCCCGATAACAGAGCTCATGGATGACTGTATCGTAAGCGTTCAGCTCGACTTAGTACACCTGATAGGGTGAGTTAGTACACATGAGAGGGTGACTTAGTACACCTGAGAGTGTGACTTGGTACACATGAGAGGGTGCCTTAGTACACCTGAGAGGGTGACTTAGTACACCTGATAGGGTGAGTTAGTACACATGAGAGGGTGACTTAGTACACCAGAGAGAGTGTACAGTTCGATTCTAATTGAGAAAGTAAGACAAACAGTGACAACGCAATGTGGTTTTAGATACGGAAGAGAATGTGCATACCGGTGGTTTGCAAGAAATAATTTGATGAGAAGTTTGAGGTTGGAAGTAAAATCGTTCGAGATGAACATAGAACCAAATGAAGTTTATGTTATTGATAGTGATGCTTGGTGAAGGATATTAATGGATTTGTACAAGGTATGTTCCTGTCAGTTAGCTAAACCTTTTCATTGATTGGGTCTGAAACACAGGTGTGTTATGTCTTCAGGTCTGTTGAAGATGATTATAAGTATATCATAAAGAATAATGAGAAAAGGTCAAGAGATGACAGACACAACCGATTGCAAAGGTGCTGGGTGAGCAAATGGATCACAATAGCAGTGTGAAGTAGATTATTATGTTTACACACAATACAAAACCAGGCAATGATAGGGATGAGGTGGTACACTACCTGGTGTTAGTTCGAAAATGTAAGGGGAAGGAAAATCATCACTGTGAATGTTTTCTGAGCAAGCTGTATTCGGGAGGGAATACAATAGCTAGTGGCAGAATGCCAGACGAAGCAAATAAACAAACAAATAAACAAAAAATGGATAAACCACGGAAGGTAGAGTTCATTACGAGAGACTGGAAGAATAGTGTCTCTATGAAAAGAAAAGTTGGGATTTTTTAACCCAGTCTCCTATATGGGATTAAAGTGCCCCTTTTGATGCAAATGAGAGGAAAACACAGAGGTGAAAGCTGTTGACACTGCGTTGCACTAGTGGCGATGAAGCGGATTAAATGGAGAAGTTGGCTAGCAACAAAGAGGAAAAACAATTGTGCTCTGTGGTGCTTTAGTTACGTAGAGAAAACCGAAGATAAGATTATTTAAAACTGACTGTAGTTTGGCAGTTTTCGAAAGTAGGGAAACAGGGAGGCTACGGAAACAGCACAACACGTGAAAGGGACCTACAAATGGAAATGCCTTCATATAGAAAAGAAAAGTACGAGAGTGGATGCCTGTTGGGAGTGAGTGATGCGGTGTTCGTAAGAGGGCCCAAACACTGCTGATGAGCACTGCGTTGATATAGATGTGGTCTATGTTGTGGAAGTTTTCTTAGTTCATGTTGTGGAAGTTTTCATCCCCTGCCTCACCACATGGCCTTTCGGAGAGTTTATTTCACCCTTTTTTTTTTTTTTACAACATGGGCATGCAAGATCTTTTGTGAACTTTACTCTTCCTTTTCACAGATCAATGGGCAGTGAAAAACTGGAATAGAGTCTGTAAAAGGCCTTGCACTCCGGTGTTTCCTTTCACTTTCCTGCCAGGCTCAAAAATAACACATTTTCTCTCTCTCTCTCTCTCCTCTCTCTCTCTCTCTCTCTCTCTCTCTATATATATATATATATATATATATATATATATATATATATATATATATATATATATATATATCTTACCACACACATACACACACAAGTAAGCATTTACATCCCTATGTTATCATGGTGTCCTTGCTAAAGAGCAGAGTTGGCCGCCATAATTTCCCCCGAAGGCTGGGGATATCTTTCCCATTTGAGTATCCTAAAAATAATCTTAAAATATCCGGCAAATACTCTACCCCGACAAATCATCGAGACGCTCATCAACTAAAGCGAATAAAACCCATTACTACAAAGGTTAAAGAACAAACTACCCTGAGGTTTAAAGCATCAAAAAGGCTAACCCTCGTGATGTCATTATAAGGACGACATCGGGAAGTAATGTGTATACGTGAACAGATCACAAGTTTATCCCGGTATTTAAAAGACATGACGCAATAACTAATCAAATTCAAGTCGGCGAGATAGGAAAATCCACTTGACAAAGATTAATTAAGCAGAGACGAACAGCACGATACAGATCAAAGCACTCGGAAATTTCCGTCCATACGAAAGATTCAGGTCATGGTTTGAATTGGAGCGAAGCCACACTTGTTTTTCCAGAAGTAGGAGGACTCTGAAATCCACCGCATTCAATCAAGGAATGCGCTTGTTTCCGAGGAGTCACGGGAAATCTAACTGCACTGACACAACAGTCTCTCAAGATACCGCCATTGGATCCCGTTCCCCACACCAGATTTAGCCCAGGTGGCAGCCCATCGTCAATAACACAAAACAAGTGTCTTGACTCCTTCCATCTCAGCATCTGCAAGATGATGATGATGACTTTTTTTGTGAATCCAACCACAGTCGTTGCTATTACCCACCAGTGCATCTCGAATATATAAATGCACTATCCGCGACACTCCTTTCTACCTCCATTAAGTGACCCAGACTGAAGTAGTTTGAGACGAAACGTGTCCTGTAGGAATTTTTTAATCTTATGGGATTTTAAGTTTACACACATTATATATATATATATATTATATATATATATATATATATATATATATATATATATACACACACCACACACGCACAAGAGAGTCCGAAGTGAAGCTGAGCAGAAGGGTTACCTCACACCGCCCTAGGCAGCTGTAAGCTTTGAACGGGAGGAGTCACCCTACCCATTGGGGAAAGGGGGGGGGGGGAGGGCAAGGGAGCAAGTATGCACACCTCGTTACCTCCTCGCAGCGAAGAGAAGAGAAGATGGGGGGAAGGAGAGAGAGAGAGAGAGAGAGAGATGAGAGAGAGAGAGAGAGAGAGAGAGAGAAGACTTAGGAAGACGAAGAAGAAGAAGAACTGCAACAGGTGTGAGGATATGAACGATGTCTTTTGAAAGGCGTGAGGGTGGCAGGGGGGGTGGGGGGAGTTCGCTCGCTTGATATTGAAAGATCGGCTCCCTGGGCACATCCTCGTTGGTGTTGGCCGTAGTTATATTTACATGGCCTTTTGGGTGTCCGGATTGGTTCGGTGTGAAGCATCAAATAGTATGACTCATGATGAGAATAGGAGTGTGAGAAGCATGATGTCATGAGGCGATGAAACAGGACGTCACAAGACGCTCTGGGAGATCAACCTTGCAATGATCATTCACGGGTATTCTGAGGGACCCTCAACATCGACAAAACAATGTTGAAAGTACGAGAAGAAACAAATATAACAATGACAAATCAGGATGGGGTTAATGGCACGAAAACGTGTAACCATGTGTAACCAGTAATGTCTGTGTGTGTGTGTCGAGTGCAACCAATACAAAACGTGGATTCAGTCCTGCAGGGGTGGCTCAATGTAGCTATCATAAGTGGGCGTTGAAGGCAACCATCGCATTACCCACATACGGCCGCCACCCTAATTGTGCTGAGTTTCGCATAGAAGGGTCCTCCTGGCAGAGATGTGGAAAAAGTAGTGATCACAGATGAACGGTCTGAGTCTACACTGCGGAAAATCTAACGTTCCGTCCGTTTTCGGACAGGATTTATTTGTAAAAAGATAACTGTAGCTTATGCAGTGTATATCATGTCGAGATTTATAACGATACGAATGCCAGCACGTTGTGTGCGTGCTCTCTCTCTCTCTCTCTCTCTCTCTCTCTGCGTATACGTGTGTGTGTGTGTGTTGTGTCCCTTTTGCTCCCGAGTTCCTTTATATCCTTAAGATGAGATAATGGCTGCGTAGCCATTCAGGGCTCATGCTACTGCAACAGTCACTTCATTCTTCCAACCATGGCACAGCTAACGACATCACTGCAAACAAAGCCGAGTTTAAAACACCGCCAGCAAGTGACTGGCTAGTCTGGCTCGGCCACTATGACAATCATTACTGTTATCTGAGGCAATGGTGGAAATAGTAGCATTATGACAATAGTAGATTCACATCAACCGTGCATTTGATGTCTAGGGCAGTCCCTTACGACGCTAGTGATTGGCTGTTTATAACCCAATGACAGGGCTGGAAACTCTCAGTCTCTCTCGAGAGTTCACATGGGTAGAATCTATGTTCCACCTCTCCTGAGGGATACGTCTTTCAAAAGTACCCCTCAGGAGAGGTGGAACATTCATCCTGCCTATGTGAACTCTCGAGAGAAACTGAGAGTTTCCATCCATGTGACTGGCTTATCAACAACCAATCATGAGCGTCGTAAGAGACTGGCCTAGATATCAAATGCACGGTTGATGTGAATCTACTATAGTACTATTGGCAATGGCGAGTAAATACGATTTTATCTTTCTTTCTTGAAAACAATTCATCCGGGTAATCACGATCATGTCCCACAACCGACAGATTTCACAGATGATGATCGTGAATAAAACAGCTGATACCATCGAGTCAAATGAATGGTTATAAAATGATCAGCATGTAAATATGCAATCACCGAACTTCCTTACATATCATCGACGTTCCCACAGCAACATTCAACATAAGCGCATAAAAGAGAGAGAGAGAGAGAGAGAGAGAGAGAGAGAGAGAGAGAGAGAGAGAGAGAGAGAGAGAGACTTCTTTTCATATCAAGAAATATTGGCATTTTTTTTAGCAAGGAGTAGTTTTGCAGGGTTACGAGTGGAGAGGCCTTCGTTTAGTCATATTCCGACCCCCATGGAACAAAAGCTATATTTGAGGAAGACTCCTCCCAATAACACAACTGACGTAAATGAATATATATATACGGTTCTGAGCCAACGCGCAGTATAGCTCGGGTCTAAATGTGAGAGGGTCAAGGACATCTCTCTGAGCAGTGCGTTTGCATATACATTATGTATGTGAATGAACTTCGCTCCATTCTGGTTACTTAAAGGCGAGTGAAATCGGTTGCATAAAAATGTGAGCTAATTACACAGAGAGAGAGAGAGAGAGAGAGAGAGAGAGAGAGAGAGAGAGAGAGAGAGAGAGAGAGAGAGCTTGTAAATATTGCCCAGCACATCATACCGATCACAATATGAGACAATTGTGATTCAAATATGAAGCGATTACAGAGTGCCGTTGCCTCAGAGGCCACAAACACACATTGTATCGCCCATAATACTATAAGGAACTACACCGTCAGATCACCGATTCTTGAGCCATTCGGGTTGCTTACGACATTCCTGGAGAATTGGAAAAAAAAGGACCATCGAATCTGAAACTTGGCAACGAAAGCAGTATAAATGAACAACCAGTTCGGCACTAAACTTCCACTTACTTTGTTAAAAACACTGTGAAAGTGACTACAGTACAGGATATCCATAAAGTCCCTGTACCATTACAAGTATTTATTGCTCAAAATGTTACTGGGACTTACGGACACCCTGTATATCAAACGGAGACTCTCAGATGAGATGTTATACAATCGGTTATTCTTACAACTGACCTGTTTGATGTCTTCCATCCGCGTGAACATTATGCAAACTACATAATACGGGGTAATATGATTAGAGGACATTATGCGCTAAGCAAAATGATATTTGTGGAATGTGGCCGTAACTTTTAGAAAACGGTTTGGAATAAATGTCTTCATTTCAGTCATGCGTGTCATTTCAGCCAATAATAAAACCCATCTACAAGTTACAATAAACTTGTATCATCTGTCAAAAAATTGTATAGGTAGATCATACGAGCAAGAATCCGTGCTAGCACAATGAAAGCCCATATGAAATATAAATACTACTGCAAATACTGTCAGTTTCTTAAAAGACACCTAAAGAGTATGAACACACTTTCTGTTCTTAGAATAGCTGATAATCAACAATAACTTGATGATAACCACAGTTCAGTGGTTATCATCAAGAATGAGCGAACATCCTTGTGGTGAGATGAAAGTGTTTTGATGAGATTCTTAAAGAGCCATAAGGGAATGAACACCCAATGAAACTATTTTCTGCTGTAAAAAGTTTAGCTCCGGATGGGATTTCTACTTTATGAAGTTTAGCTCCGGACAGGATTTCTACTATATGAAGTTTAACTCTAGCTGGGATTTCTACTGCATAAAGTTTAGCTACAGATGGGGATTTTCTACTTCATTGAAGTTTAGCTCTAGATAGATTTCTACTGTATGAGTTTATCTCTAGCTTGGGATTTCTCTGTATGAAGTTTAGCTCCAGACAGGATTTCTACTAAATGAAGTTTAGCTCCAGACAGGATTTCTACTGTATGAAGTTTAACTCTAGCTGGGATTTCTACTGCATAAAGTTTAGCTCCAGACAGGATTTCTACTGTATGAAGTTTATCTCTAGCTGGGATTTCTACTGCATAAAGTTTAGCTCCAGACAGGATTTCTACTGTATGAAGTTTAACTCTAGCTGGGATTTCTACTGCATAAAATTTAGCTAAAGATGGGATTTCTACTTCATGAAGTTTTGCTCTGGATGAGATTTGTACTCCATGAAGTTTAGCTCCTCTTGAGGCAGTTAGCCTGGACTCACAACAGCAATCAGGCAAGTGTAGCGCCTCTCTTGCTGTGACTATTCCTATCAAGAAACACCTTCCACCGGCCTACACCGAGTACTTTCTGTCATGCCATCGAAAGCCGTACACTGATGATTCTTGCATGAGGTACTGCTTCTTAGAACAAGAAAAGCTTGCATGTCTTTTTAAATTAAACACGAGTGAGAGTTCCCCCGATAACGGTACAAAAAAGGATAACCAAAGAGTCATTGTAAAAGACGTACGACAAGTTATTTGAACTTGCGCTAGCCAGCCATGCTATATATTAATGAACAGACTTGTAATTATTTTCGTACATCGAAAAATGCAAAATCTGTTATAGCAAGGAAGACAGATTGACAAGACACTTTTATTGGAAAATAATACTTGCAGTTTATTCATTTTCCAGCTTCGATGCAATATTTCCTCAAGCTAAAGGTCAAAAGAAACGTACAGATACTTCGAGATAAATGAAACTATTGTAAGATTTGTTGATTTCCTTATTTCGACATTAACACATATATATACATACATATATATAATATATATATATATATATATATATATATATATATATATATATATACACGTGGGGCCAAGAGGAGTTGTTTAGTGGGTTCTTCATTGAATTCTTCAATCTCAGATTAGTTTAGTTCGTTTAATGGATGTCTAGCTAGAGTTTAAATCACGCAATAATCATTACACCTGCCAAGAGGCTATTTTCAACAACTGGGATTACAAAGTTTGCTAAAAATCCTATGTTATTTTATCGAGGGAATTTCTGACTTCAATAACCCGTGAAAGTCTACCTGGAAGCGCACATTATTTCATAAGTTTCCTCACAAGAAATTCCCTATCACTCGATGATAAGAATGTTAATACTGATTACCTTTTATCTATAACAACGAAAACCTCCAACTCTGTAATTCCCATTTCATTTCTCTTCTATATTATTTCCTTTCCGACAACACCTATTTTTTTTTTATGTATGTTGCTTAACCCCAAACACTTGAAGCTACTTTCCTTATTAAAGTTCTTTACAGTTTACTCTCAGACTTGGCTGACTCTACATCTTCAAAAAAAATTGTTTGTGCTGTAACTTTGAAGAGGCACCATTAACATTAGGAAAGCATGCTTTAAAATACTCCTCTACTTAATTAAGGTCGTCATGATACCTACGCATCTCAACAAACCAACACTTTCGAGTCAAATCTCCCTACTCCAAGAACTAGCAACTTTTTTATTAACACAAATGAAACCTCATCATCATCCCTAGTAACACTACGGGCTGCTCTATGAGCAAGAGCCCGTGCTGACATAAGGCCAGCTTAATCTCCGACAACCTAGTAACCGATCTACTACATCTTAACTTTTTTATTTGCGTTTCACCCTTTCTACTTATTCCGCAAGTACCATGCAAAACAATTCTTAATACCTGTCATCACAAATTTAGCACCATTTACAAAAAAGGGCTAAAAAAATCCCTTTATGTATTAAAACCATTTGCTTCCAGAGATACTTCATTTTTAAAAAATGCTACGCTTGACAAGACGTTGTCCCCAGCTAACATTTTACTTTAAAAGGGAAAACTTGTGCTTTTACAAGCAAAAACACAAGAGCTGAAACACACAGGAAATTGGTGTATGGTGTACCGTACAATATAATAAATTTCGCTTAACCGGAGTAAGACAAAACACAACAGAATATCAATCCAGGAAGTGATGCAACTTGCTTATTTGGTGACAATGAAGAATCACCTCCTTAAACTAGTAATATATGAAGCGGTCTGGAAATAATCTAGTTTTGGCAGTGGGAGACGGGAGGGATTAGTAATAGGAGAAGACACCGACACTGTCTTTGGAAAATAACGGGTTTTTCTGTATATACATCAACACAGTATACAGTGCAAGTAGCTATCGTTAAGAGAACGATGTTTGTTGAACGCAGGGAGGTTGGAGGCAAGATAAGTTCACAGGGGTACACAAAGAACTTATTTATTTTTCAGGTAATACATTTAGCCAACAGAGGTTTTATTACGGAGTGGATGAAAATTAATAACCGAGTTGGGTGGATGGGAGGAGGGTGGAAAGGAACATGAAAATTAGGCACACTGAGGTGAACACCAAAATCTTCATTGCGTTCTTCTGCTCCTGAGGAGGCAGGAGTGTGTGTGTGTGTGTGTGTAATATATATATATATATATATATATATATATATATATATATATATATATATATATATATATATATATAAATAAAAGGAACCCATAAAAACACCAAAATATAGAGAATAGTACTATATTTCAGAGACTGCTGTCTCCCTCTTCAGGTAGATGAATGAGAAAAGTTTACAGAAAAGGTGGTATTTATACCAAGAGGTCCATCCACAGGCAAGCCAATTTAGGTCACCCCCGCTGATAATCTTCCTTTAATCTTCTTAAGCGTTGGTTGGATAAAAACCTTGTCGATTGTATCTGATATCCATGCCCCTTTTGAGATGTTCATTACCTGCCTCTCTTTTATTAAGGCCGATTCCATCATTTGACTCTTGTACCGGCAGTTGCTGCTATAAATTACACGTGACAAATTCCAGTTTATTCTATGGTTATGTTCATTTATATGGTTGAAAATAGCTGAGTTCTGTTGTCCATACTTAACTGACCGTTTGTGTTGTATTAATCTCTGGGGAAGTGATTTACCTGTAAATCCGATGTAAGATTGGTCACAGTCCTGGCATGGAATTTGGTAAACCCCAGTGTCCTTGGGAGATGTCTTTTGTTGGACGTTAATCAGGGATTTGGCTAAGGTGTTTGGGTAAGTAAATGCAAAAGGGTTAGATTTTCCGATAGTCTGAGTCACCTTCTTAATCGTGTCCAGGAGGGGAATTTTTATTTTATTGTTGGGTGTATCTCTGGTCTGGTCTTTAGGGGGGTCGGTAGAAAACTACATTTGCTTTGTGAATTGCTTTCTCAATTATATGGTCAGGATACTTTAAAGACGAAAGTTACTTGCGAATTAGTTCAAATTCTTTTTCCAGGAAATCTGGGGAACAAATTCGTAAGGCTCTTAAGAAGAGGTTGCTGGCTACACCTATCTTGATAACAATGTCGTGATGGCTAAAGTAGTGAATGTATGAAAGTGAGAACGTTGGTTTTCTGTATATGGTAAATCTGTTCAAAAGACCCCATAAATTTTTCCTTACTTTTTTATTTCCCTCAGGATCTACCCAATGATCTCCTTAAAAAAAGCAAAATTGAGCAAACATTTTATAAACCCCGATCTTCCCTAAGAACTCTGCTATGCTACTGTCACAATTAATGAAATGGTTACCATCGTAATGCAAGTAAAAGCAAAGTTACAAATCGTCACCCTGTACCTCGATATCTATTACATCAAAGTGGACGGACGTTCCCCCGACCGCAGCATTCGAAAAAAGGCGTGATCCGACCTCCTGCTTGCTCGGGGCACATTCTAAAATCTATGGTCAAATAGTATGTTGTTTCACCAACGAAAATTAAAATAAATACGTTATATTTCATTAGAAATAATTGTTCAGTACTGTCTAACATGCACATCATTTATTTTTTACATTTTTATTCTAATAAATACATCAATAATATTATATCCTTAAATTCCTGTATCTTTAACTCAACGAGAAACACCTTTTTTTAGATCTTTTTAGGCTTTTCCATAATCCTTTCCTAACCCACCCCCAAGAAGAAGAAGAAGAAGAATAAGAAGACTAAGAAGAAGAAGAAGAAGAGCAACTACAACAACAAAGTAGTTTGTGGGCTTACTCCCCGGGTAAGAGAAAATGGTAGTCAAGCATCTGATCTTGCTGCCAGTCCTTTCCTTTTTATGCCAATATGAAGATGACACAATGCAAATTGTCGTTTTTGACAATTAGTACATTAACGCATCCGCTAAAATGCAGAAGGTTTTAAACAATATTGATAATTTATGAGCACACACTGACAAGTCTTTGTCTTGTCAAGATGTGGTACTTTAAAAGTCAACACAACTCATGAGCTCATCTACCATAGGTCATGATTGTGATGATCAAAATTTAATGTTAATGGAGTCTTGACTATGAAGACGCCGATGTCGCATTGGGTTTTATTATACTTTTCCAAGCTGATTAGAGATTAGAGATGACAAGTAAGTGGTTGTTTATGTTTTTCTAATGCAGCTGGGATAAAAAGCATAGCTGGAGACACTGGATGGTAAACTTACAAATATCATTGCTACATGAGCACAACCTTTGCCAATAAACAAACCAGCAAATCCTGAAAATGCATGAACTGACAGGTTGTGAAACCACGTCATATTACCCATACAGTGACGAAAAAATGATACAGACAAATAGTTATTTTAACAAACTGCTGACAGTTCAGACGATTCTGACGAATGGAAATAAATCTCCCGTGTATTCTTTAGTTTTTTTTTAATAAGATTACTTTTAAAAGGTATCCCTAGTAACAAGATTTTTCTGCATTACTATACTAAAATAAGAACTTCACGTTAACTGAACATGGTTAGACTGCATTTTTTTTTACTGCCAACATGTAAACATAGAGATGACCTTTCCCATTTTATCCTGAAGATTGCTAATAAAGAAAACAATGAATCTGTTAACAGATACCCGAACTAAAAATTCTCTCATCATTACTCAAAAGAAAATTTTCTGCTAGTCAATGAAATAAAAAAAATTTGATCTTATCTCATACATAAACTCAAGCATGGCCAACAACCACAGAAAAAAGGAGGTACTATGTACATTCAGTTCTAAAGCCACTGTTAAAAAAAAAATAGTAGTATTTCCAGTACAGTGGGTATCCGCCATATTGGAATCAGACAAGCATTTACATACAAAATATTGTGTGCGCGATGCTGCAAGAAAAATAAAATCCAGAAAAATACAGCCTTTCCGAATAACAAACATTTAGGCTTGACCAAAAAGTAGCTTTTACTCTTGCTCAATAAAGCTCTTTCGGTCTGTGAATACTCAAGACTTCTGCCACCTTTCTCTCTCTCTCTCTCTCTCTCTCTCTCTCTCTCTCTCTCTCTCTCTCTCTCTCTCTAACCCACACACAAACACACACACACGCACAAACACACACACACACACACCTTTGGAGTCTCATTTTCAGATGTTCTTTTTAAGCTGAAGTGCCCATTCCCAGCATTTTAAAAGATTGTAAATACGTAATTTCTTTTCCGAAGACCAGAAAGATCGCAGGTCAAAAACAAGATCATCGTGAATGCACGAAAGAGAATTTTGAAACAGGATAAGGAGAGAGAGAGAGAGAGAGAGAGAGAGAGAGAGAGAGAGAGAGAGAGAGAGCCTCATGTATTGATTACCCATACTACAGGACCTTCTTTGCTGAAAACTTCAACTCCCTGCATCTACCAGTACAGGAGCGGCCTCCGGATGGTTACATACCTGGAAAGAAAAGATATATAAATTCAGCGACGATATATATTATTATGAGAATATAAGACAAAACAGAAACGTCCATCAAGGAACATTAAAAAAATGAGCATTCAAATAATTATCCTAATATTTATTCACTAAAATGAAAATCACAGGAAACATGAAGACACTGGTAACATACCATTCACTGTAAATAAAAAATTGTAACGTTGGAGATATATATATATATATATATATATATATATATATATATATATATATATATATATATATATATATATATATATATATATATATATATATATATATATATACATATATATGTGCGTGCGTGTGTGTGTGCATATACATGTGTGTAATAACATGCACTCGTATATCCATCCATGTATATAAACGACCTATTACCTTTTAAACAAAGTTCCCTATGCTATGCAGCTGAATTCAGTGTGCATAGCGTTGTCAGAATGTCAGGGGTCACCAACAGCAAACACCACCGCATTCTTCTAAAATAATACTAACACTGGAATAACTACGGCTATGAATAATAGTTATGTTAAACACGGGAATACTTTACTCAACATAAACAATACTTATGTCAAACGATACTGCTTTCTAACAAGCAATAAAAAAACGGCACTCCGTGTTTGTATAGCGATAAATTTCAAGAACACAAGCACTATACTTGCTAACTTCATAAATATAATAACCAATCACATTCACTGTTCCTCTGGTTGAATTGTAATAAGTATGCCATTTAGGCCAAAGGCTAAGCGCTGGAACCTATGAGGTCATTGAGAGCTGAAAAGGAAAATGACAATAAAAAGTTTGAAAGGTGTAACAGGAGGAAAACCTCGCAGGCGCACTATGAACCAATTGTTGGGAGAGGGTGGAAATTAAGATAGAAGAAAGGGAATGTGAAAGGAGGTACAGTAAAAATTCCCCTGGTGATACATGGGGGCACCCTGCTCGACACTACACATAAGCTACGCTCCTCCGGCAAATAAACTGTAGGTGCCAAACCTGACTAGGGAATTCCAAGAACTGTTTCCAGCGAACAAGTGCCTCAAATAGAAACATCAAATTTAGCTTTAAAGAGTGACACTTGAGGGCTAAGGTATCCAACATTTATTATTATTATTATTATTATTATTTTTTTTTTTCTTTTTTTTGCTCTATCACAGTTCTCCAATTCGACTGGGTGGAATTTATAGTGTGGGGTCCGGGTTGCATCCTGCCTCCTTAGGAGTCCATCACTCTTCTTACTATGTGTGCCGTTTCTAGGATCACACTCTTCTGCATGAGTCCTGGAGCTACTTCAGCCTCTAGTTTTTCTAGATTCCTTTTCAGGGATCTTGGGATCGTGCCTAGTGCTCCTATGATTATGGGTACGATTTCCACTGGCATATCCCATATCCTTCTTATTTCTATTTTCAGATCTTGATACTTATCCATTTTTTCCCTCTCTTTCTCTTCAACTCTGGTGTCCCATGGTATTGCGACATCAATGAGTGATACTTTCTTCTTGACTTTGTCAATCAACGTCACGTCTGGTCTGTTTGCACGTATCACCCTATCCGTTCTGATACCATAGTCCCAGAGGATCTTTGCCTGATCGTTTTCTATCACTCCCTCAGGTTGGTGCTCGTACCACTTATTACTGCAAGGTAGCTGATGTTTCTTGCACAGGCTCCAGTGGAGGGCTTTTGCCACTGAATCATGCCTCTTTTTGTACTGGTTCTGTGCAAGTGCCGGGCATTCACTTGCTATGTGGTTTATGGTTTCATTTTTCGTATTGCACTTCCTACATATGGGAGAGATGTTATTTCCGTCTATCGTTCTTTGAACATATCTGGTTCTTAGGGCCTGATCTTGTGCCGCTGTTATCATTCCTTCAGTTTCCTTCTTTAGCTCTCCCCTCTGTAGCCATTGCCAATTGTCATCGCTGGCTAGTTCTTTAGTCTGTCTCATGTATTGTCCGTGCATTGGTTTGTTGTGCCAGTCCTCTGTTCTTTCTGTCTTTCTCCTGTCTCTGTATATTTCTGGGTCTTCGTCTACTTTTATTAGTCCTTCTTCCCATGCACTCTTTAGCCACTCGTCTTCACTGGTTTTCAGATATTGCCCCAGTGCTCTGTTTTCGATGTTAACGCAGTCCTCTATACTTAGTAGTCTCTCCCTCCTTCCTTTCGTGTTATGTATAGTCTGTCCGTATTTGCTCTTGGGTGTAGTGCTTTGTGTATTGTCATATGTTCCTGGTTTTCTGATCTATGCTGCGGAGTTCTGCCTTCGTCCATTCCACTATTCCTGCACTGTATCTGATTACTGGCACTGCCCATGTGTTTATGGCTTTTATCATATTCCGGCGTTGAGTTTTGACTTGAGTATCGCCTTGAGTCTCTGCATATATTCTTTCCTGATCGTGTCCTTCATCTCTTGGTGTTTATATCTCTCCTTCCATTATTCCAGGTATTTGTATCCTGTCTCATCTATGTGTTTGATGTTGCTCCCATCTGGTAGCTTTATCCCTTCAGTTCTCGTTACTTTGCCTTTGTGTATGTTGACTAAGGCGCATTTTTTTTCTATTCCAAACTCCATCCATGATGTCCCCAGATACAATCCTTACAGTCTGGATTAGGGTATCTATTTCCTTGATGCTCTTACCATACAGCTTGATGTCGTCCATGAACATCAGATGGTTGATTCTGTTGCCTCTTTTCTTGAGTTGGTACCCGGCATCCATCTTCTGTAGTACTTTTGTCATGGGAATCATGGCTACTACGAAGAGTAGTGGGGACAGTGAGTCGCCCTGGAAGATCCCTCTCCTGATATTAACCTCTGCTAGTCTTATTCAGAGCTTGTAAGTATTGTATTCCAGTTACGCATTGTATTTTTGAGGAAGCTGATGGTATTTTCCTCTGCCCCATATATTTTCAGGCATTCTATTAGCCATGTGTGTGGTATCATGTCGAAGGCTTTCTTATAGTCTATCCATGCCATGCTCAGGTTGGTTTTCCTTCTCCTACTGTTCTTCATTACCATTTTGTCTATCAGGAGCTGGTCTTTTGTGCCCCTACACTTCCTTCTGCAGCCTTTCTGTTGGTGGGGATGGTGTTTGTCTCCTCTAGGTAGTTTGTATAGCCTTTCACTGATGATCACCTGTTAGTAATTTCCACATTATTGGTAGGCAGGTGTAGGCCTGTAGTTACTGGCTATATTTCCCTTACTCTTGTCTTTTTGTACTAAGGATGTTCTTCCTGTGGTCATCCATTTGGGTGCTTGGTGATTTGAGATACAATGCTGGAGTTGTTCTGCTATTCGTGGGTGTAGGGCCTTGAAGTTTTTGAGCCAGTATCCATGGACTTCATCGGGACCTGGGGCTTTCCAGTTTGGCATTTTCTTTAGTTGGTGTCTGACTGTGTCTGTCGTGATGTCTGTGAATCTTTGTTTTATTCTCCCTGTTTCTTCTTCCTTGACTTCCTGGAGCCATGTTGCATGTTTGTTGTGATACCGGATTGCTCCATATGTTTTCCAGAGTCTCTTACTTGGTTCGGCTTCAGGAATTTCTGGGTGGTTGTCTTTCCCCTCTTAGTTGGCTGTATAGTCTTTTCTGGTTGGTTCCGAATAGTTTATTCTGTTGGTATCCCTTATTCCTGTTCATGTACCGTTGGATAGTGTGCTGGCCTTAAGCCTCTGTTTTACATCTATTGTGTTGTTTAGTCCCCCTCTCTTGTACTTTGTATTTCTCGTTGAGTTCCTCCCTTGTTTTCTTGCTTATTATTATTATTATTATATTATTATTATTATTATTATTATTATTATTATTATTATTTTGAGAAGACCCTCTTTTAGGCAAATACTGTTAAAAAGAATGGCAGAATTAGGCGAGTTGATTTTATATATGTTTTTTTCTAATTTTCCTTACAATTCGCTTCTCAGGCTCAGCGATGTTTCTGAGTAACTGACCAATATTCATATCGGGAATTTTCAAAAATCATAAATGCTGAAAGGTAATCTTTTATTGGAACAGGATATCAGGTCCAGGTCAAGCAGGGGTCGTCGTCAGTGCTGGTATTATTCCGTAGGCGTAGTTCAGTTCGGTGCATCCCCAGGCACACTACTGTGGCGCTCGCACGAGAGAATCCCGAGACCTTCGAGGCGAGATACCACGACTTCGTCCAAGACCGGCCCGACCAATGAGAATGCAACTCTAGGTCCGAGCCGCTATAAATACCGCCCCACAGACTTCCTTGCTACAGTCTCCTCAAACGACTCGTCCGAGGATGACCTGCGAGAAGGTCGAAACGTTACGTAATACCAGATATACTAGCTATACCAGCACCAATACCAGCCACTAAACCGAAGACGAACCCGGCACCGAACTGAACTACGCCTACGGAATAATACCAGCACTGACGACGACCCCTGCTTGACCTGGACCTGATATCCTGTTCCAATAAAAGATTACCTTCAGCATTTATGATTTTTGAAAATTCCCAATATGAAGATTAGTCAGTTACTCAGAAACATCGCTGAGCCTGAGAAGCGAATTGTAAGGAAAATAGAAAAAAACATATATAAAATCAACTCGCTTAATTCTGCCACTCTTTTTAACAGTATTATTATTGTTATTATTATATTATTCAGAAGAACAAGTCCACAGACTCGAAATTCAAGCTTCCGAAGAATATGGTGTCCAGTAGAAAGAAGCAACTTATTTAAAAAATAAAAAAATAAATTAATAAATTAACAATGGATAAAAATGCATTAAAATACCAAAAAATAGTATTAGGGTAGTAATGCACTGCACCTTCACTTGAATATTCTCCGGCTGTTCTAGCATCAATACTGTTACCCCTATTATTATTATTATTATTATTATTATTATTATTATTATTATTATTATTATTATTATTATTATTATTATTATTAATTATTATTATTATTATTATTATCATTAGTAGTAGTAGCTGTTGTTGTGTTGTAGTAAATATGGTATTAACATTTCTTGTTAATATTGCAATCATTTTCATTACTGTCTAAAGAATCCCATACAAATACGGTCAACACATTTGCAGACACTTTTCCTGTGGTCGTTCAAAGACCTGAAGGTGAAGGTGAGCCAAATAAACTATTCCGGACACCTTTAACTTTTGGGGGGCAACCCCACCCCTGGGACCTTTTCTTCGGCCTACCGACATAATATATATATATATATATATATATATATATATGTATATATATATATATATATAATATATAAAGACTGAGGCATCCATACAAGTTTCCCGAACGTGTACGTATGCATACACACAGCAATGCGCTTCCGAAACACTTCGACGTGGGAGTATGCACTACCATAGGACTAAAGGACAAAGCTACAAGAATCGCCCTCTTTTATGTCAGTTTGTTCTTGAGCTGAATTGAATATAGAATTTAAGCCAAAGGCCAAGCACTGGTACCTATGAGGTCATTCAGCGCTGAAATGGAAATTGGCAGTAAAAGGTTTGAAAGGTGTAGCATTAGGAAAACCTCGCAGTTAGACTATGAATCAAGTGTTAGGAGAGGGTGGAAAGTAAAATGAAGAAAGAGAATATGAAAGGAAGTGCAGTAAATCGAACGAGAGTGATTGCAGCTGGGGGCCCGAAGGCACGCTGCAAAGAACCACCTTAAGCAGTGCATACGGTGCACCGTATGAGGTCCACTGACGACGGAGGACTTGTTTTTGTATCAGCAATGCAGCTCAGCCATGGCCAAGCTCAAACTTGGATGGTCTGAATGCGGCACAGTAATTGAATCCTCGAACCTTCAGCAGAAAAAAATCATTGAGAGACATCAATCAGTGTGTAATATATAAAATTGATATGCACTAATATATACGATTATCAGAAAATGCGGCACACTAACTGAATCCGGGGGAAAAAATCATTGGAAGCCATCAATCAATACGTAATATATAAAATTAGCATATATACTGCGCTTAATATCACAAACCACACTAGTTTCATTCTGTCTGGAAAACATAATGCCATTTGAATAATTATCCTAGAACAAAGGACACAAGAACAGAGCTTAACGAAGGCGAGTTGTTTATTTAACAGAGCTGTCTGAGACGGATATTACAAAAGTAGCTAAGAAGAATGATGAAAATGAGTCCTGTTTCTAGGACGAAAAAATTGGATTTTTCTTGATAATCGAAAACCCGTTAAGGTAACAACAGTAATCGTGTCACAACTGAACGGTCACAAAATTAAGTGCCATTACGAAGTCATTGATCATTACAAATGTTAATGAGGCATATCTACAATTTCATTCCCAGGAACCCTGTACAAACTGCATTCCCGCATTCATCCTTATCAACTGATGACATCCAAGGAGCACTTTCCATGACCATTTTTCAGTTCATCTTCATGCTACCAAAACTGAATATTCTCATCCTGATTTACAGTTTGCAAAAACCCCTCGCGAGAATTTTTCACACTAAAATGACAGTATCTCCTGCAACACACCTCACTAACACAGCAACGAAAACATTCAAAACCATTCCTACTTCGAATTGTCATTCACTGATGACTTTAATGCAATTTATTTCCTAGTTCAAAAAGGTCATTCTCAAGCAACTTAAAATATTCACTCAATTGAGGTCATGTGAGAGTAAGGTCAAGAAGGAGAAACCAGGAGGAAATACCATACAAGGATGGTGGGAGAATTGAAGTAAATGATTCTTGCAGAATCTAGCAAATGATGCAAGGATGAAAGATGAAGGATGAGTAAGTGAAGAGAGGACAACTGCAAGGCACGCGTAAATTATTGGGAGGAGATTTGCACTGTCAGACAAGACAGGAATGTATGACAGGATTATTTTGAGTTAACTATTCTATATAAAGTGGCGAATGCATGATGAATGCTGAACGAGAGAAAAAAGGTTGAATCTGTTGAGGTGAAATGTTTGCGTAAGAGCAAATAAAAAGTAAGAGAAATGTAAGGACACGTAAAAGGTAAGGGTAGACATTAGTGAAGGTAAAAGCCAAACCAGACTGTTCTGAGGCAGTTTGGTCAATTATAAAAATAAAATTCGAATGGATCTTTCTTGGGTAGGTAGGGCATCGGGAAGGTAGGGGGGACATGACATATCCACATTCCTCCTGCAAACTGTTTGTCCGTCTCGGGTGGGGCGGGGTAGGTCGAGAATCGGGAGGGTAGGGAAGACATGACGGGTAGCGCCGGCTTCCAACACAGCGTATAGCGCGCCCCATCAAGCTCGTATACAAATAATGGGAGAAAGATAGGTTGGCGAAAAGTTTGCAAATCAGAAGTTTTAAGGGTAAGACGAGAGGAAGATCTAACAAGCACTGACTAGATGGGGGTGAGAGAAAAGGAGATATCTTAGTTTCCTGGATGCATATGAGTGAGTGCAAAATAAAGGTGAATAACGAAGGATGAATTGGAGGTGCAATGTTCTTGTTACTCAAGTGTAGTATGAGGGTCGCAGTGACCACTGCAGTTTTTTCTTTGGAGCCAGCACCCGTTCATCACAAATCACCACAGGTGAAAAAAAAATGAGAGACTGGGTGTAGGTCCTTAATGGTTTCGACTTTACTTCTAAGCTTAGAGATAAAGCGGAAACCGGGCTGGACCTACAGCCAGTGTCATTTTTTCACCTGTGGTGAAGTGTGATACACAAATCACGTGGTAATGTAATTATAAACGTGATCTATCTATAGTGAGAGTAGATTCTAAATGCATATCGCATCATAATGTACTATATCGATAAAACATTCTTTTTCTTTATCTTAATACCATGATTCCTGCTTATTGGATATGGATAAGTTTTAACTATTTCGATAGGGAATCTTTTGCATCAAATTCCACAAGAAAGGACTCTAACATAGATCAACATTTTGCGTCTAAGTATTGGTAACAAAATGACAAAGTCCACGCCTGGCCCCTCAGTCCTCACACCCTTTTTGTACTTAGTTTGCTTGTTTGTATGATTTTTTTACGTTGCATGGAACCAGTGGTTATTCAGCAACGGGACCAACGGCTTCACGCGACTTCCGAACCGCCCCCCCGTTTTTTTTTTTTTTTTTTTTACCGCATAGGCCAGCCCTGGCATCAGGTCGGCCCAATCTCTAAACTAACCGGCTATCAATTTCCAGACGGTTGAATATCATCAGTGTCCATTCTGAAACCCTTTATTCTGCAAGGTGGCATCTATTCGCGATTTCCATTAACACATTCACCGCCAATTTCGGAAATTATTAGCTCGTGCGCAGTAGCTCTCAAAATCTCTAGATTTAGACCATTCCTGACATATTTTATAACTCCAGCCATCTCTTCAATTCTTATTTTGAGGACCGTCAATCCTGTGAAAGATCTTGTTACTTTATTCTCCGGAAGATTAAAGTAACAATCATATCATTTGTATAATCAATTGAAAAGTCACTTCTCTTAGTCGTGGCATACGATATGCTTAGTTCCTCCCACCTGTACTGGAAGGAAATACTGACTCTATAGAAAAGACAATTTTGATAAAGTTTGTGTCTGTGTCCTCTCCACTTCCTAAACGACCTACAACTTAAAACTTGAAACAACTCCCTCTCTTGACAAAAGCCAAACCTGGGCACCTTGGACAGACAGCTCTGCATCCCTCTCATAAAATAAGTACCAGGTAC
>NC_087218.1:1759796-1797332 GCF_015104395.2 Macrobrachium nipponense | reverse complement strand
AAGTACCAGGTACGAGTGGAAATCAGTTCACAGAATCAGCTTTATTTTCAGTAATTACAAATGCCAATAATTGGACGACTACAAGGCGACTTTTTTTTTTCTTTCTTTAAGAAATACTCCTGCCCGAAATGCCATACTAGAAATTAAAGATGCATTTCAACTGCAGGTGACGACACGCGCAAATTGAAAAAGTAAATGGATTTATTCTATCTGCAAAGAAAATTAACGTACGATTTTGAAAATACTTTGAATGTGAACAGTGACATTTAGCCTCCTGCTAAAAGGAGCTGTGTTCCAGGGGAGAACTTTGTACCTAGATAACTCATATGACCTCCCCAGCATGGCAACTTTAACGAACGCTACTACTCGTTCGTAAGGCTTAAAAATGACAGCGGTATGACACATGAACCAACAAAGGCCAGAATTAAATCAAAGATCTCATGCAGAGATACATACACGCCATTCACAACTGACAACCAGTTAGTAAGTGAAATTATATTTCCACAAAGCACCATCAGTTGTGGCGTACCAAACAGACGACGTAAAGCGACTCAAATACCGCTTTCATCATACGATCGATGAAACCTTCAGGCATTTATTTCTATACTGTTCGCATGCTTCGAAAAGAGACCAGATTTTTAATAGAGCATAATAAAATTTCAATTTCGATTCTGCCTCCTGATATATAGTAACGCCCCATTCGAGGCAGCAAGTACCGAACTGAAACCAAGCCTATGAATTTCCCAAAAAAGAGAAGCAGTCTTATTTTTTTGATGAGGGAATACAGCGATCGCACAGGTCAACAGATCTCTCTCTCTCTCTCTCTCTCTCTCTCTCTCTCTCTCTCTCTCTCTCTCTCTCTTTGACATTGTATTCCCAACGTCCCATACAAACCATACAAAATAATGGATGGAAACTACAACTGAGGAGATACAACACATCCCATTGTGGGAACTTCTTTACATACAAGATATGAGACACATGGATTAAACTGCCACCAGAAGTTGTAAACAGCAACAGTGTGGAAGAATTTAAAAGAAAGCTAGAAAAAATCATTAGGAGGACACTGTGAACGGATAGTAAAACCTGCTCCAACCATTAAGTGAGCACACGACGTCTCCTCGGATGGACTAACAAGTCTTTCCGACATCCTAATCCTTGTAATTCCTTGTAACACCTATACCCATACCTATAACCAGGATTCATGCCCATACGGTTGACTTTAAGACCCGTTCCGCCAGACTCAACTCGAGCGGCCCAGCCCCTTCCTCTTACGTAACACTGCACCTCGGTGTCTGGCGACGGTACATTCCAGATGCGGACTCATACGCTCAAAAATCAATGAGGCCCTGGAAAGACGCTCCTCCTCATGTACGGAGTCCAATTAGACGGCGAGGGCAGTATATGATGATGCCCGTACGCGACTCATGCAAGAACTAAAACTGCTTTAGCACACAATATTAATTAATAATAATAACAGCCTTTGTTTCAGCTCAGGGCCATCCATATACATGAAATATACAATATACAAATACAATACACAATCTCCGAGTAGATACACGAGATAACACGATGAAAATTATAATCGGCAATAACCATACAGCACCTGAAGAAGTGTCTAGACTCGAGGAAAAAAAAAAACTAGTCGCTCTAACCTTCAGAACTACAACTTGAAGGAATCAAAATGCATGACTTTTCTATCGTATATCCTCCACGGCAAGCAGGCACGGACGATCATTTTAGTGCGCGCCACGTTCAAGCCTCAAACCAGCCGAAGGCCTACCAACAAAGAATGAAGCACCAGGTTAACCATACCATAATCCTGTGACCACAGCTCTCACGGTAGCAACAACTCAACAATAAAAAGGATCACAGAGTTCCCATCCACCCACAAGAACTAAGAGTTTTCGACAGAAACGGAACACCGCCTCACGGCGCTGAGGATCAGCCTTGCAGAGGAAAGGAGGAGGAGGAGGAGGAGGAGGAGGAGGAGGAGGAGGAGGAGGAGGAGGAGCGTAGAGATACGTTGCAACAACAGCCGCTTCCTACCCATAAATTCCTCTTCCCTACCTTGCCCAACCTTAGGTCCCATTATCCCACACACCTGCAAAACATAGTTTACGAATTAGGGAGAAAATGGTCGGTTTCCACAGCAATTAAGCCAAGACTAGCGCCTCGGCCCATTAACTATATCTCCTCGGCACAGAGAGAGAGAGAGGAAGGAGAGAGAGAGAGAGAGAGAGAGAATGCTTATTATCGATCATTAAACCTTCACAAGAATTTCAATGTTTAATACAGCACACCTGGCAACTCACGAGAGCTGCAAAACTGTATGGCTCAATGAGGTATAATAGCAAGTTCACAATTACAGTAACCTTTTTTTTTCTTTTTCCAGTCACCGTAATCTCCTGAGAAGGCGAGCCCTCAACCAAAAACAGATAGTAGCCATACAACAACATCTGTTAACTGTTGACACGAGATGGTGACCGGTGTAAGCCGTTATAAATAACTACCCATTCCCCTCCCCTCCCCCCCACAAAAAAAAAAAAAAAAAAAAAAAAAAACTGCTTCCGACGCCCTAGAGTAGCCGCTATCACGGACCCAAATTCTAACCGTCTCGCCTCCTCCGCCAGGATAATGCCTCTGGCTCCCTGGATGTACTTTGGACCCAAAACCCCCTTCCGCTCGCCTCCAACAACACGCTGCGGCCCCTCTTATACCTCCTGAGCATTTCATTCCAGTCTCCCCTCTTTCATGTTTGCAGGGAAACTAGTCTCTATACTATATAATCCTATAGATGCCTCTGTCTCGTCAGCTGTCCTCTCTTCATCAACTAGGAATTGCTATAGAACAAGTTCTGACATACTTCCACTGGTTATAATGCCAGTTAGTTAATTATCCCATGGCCTTCGGTGGCGTCTGCCGTCGATACGAATCTTTTGATATCGCCAATTGACAAAAAGTTTCGTCCACCTACTGATGATCAATCTGAATGAAGTCCGAAAACCGCACTTCGAGAGAGGATCGCCTTTATCCTGATAGCGTGGACTTGGTCTTTCTGTACCACAATTTCTCAACTCTGAAAGAAGTGTTCTCTCTGTCATGAAATGAACGTAACTAACAACGGAATTCATTCTCAGTGGCAAAGGCATGATACTTTGTATTCTTCAAGTGACAGTAAACTATAGGGCGTAGTACTGCTAAGCCAGAATTATAAGACAGTTGTCATTCATGATTTACTCGGATATGCTGTATGAGCTAAATTAAATTCTCTTTTGGCCTCTGATTTTTAAGTATTTTTACTTTTCATTTGGTGCTCTATATAAAAATGTGCCTCATAACAAAAACGGGTTCATTTTGATGATAAAAACTTCAAGTTACAAGTTACTGATACGAATATGCCCATGTTTATATATACTGTGATTAAAGTCGATGTAAGTAAGTATTTTCATTTGATGAACAGTTTATTTATAGTCATATAAAGAGAACTCAGGTCAATTACAACTCCGACCTTTGGTGTTTAGCAGATTTTAAACTCCAGAGCAACGTAATTATTTTGATGACAAAAATTGACTTTTTTTACCTTTATTTACAAATAACAAAAATACAAAACTTACATTTCTTCAACAATTAAAATGTTGAACACAAGAATTTGTTTGTTTCTTGAATTTTTCCCCGTATGAAATTAATACAAACCATCTCACTTAACTGAATCTCCCCTATAGGAAAATGAAAAGTTTCCTTTCCAGTAAGCTGCTGCATAAGGCTATCATACATTTACAGTACACATAATTACAAATAAGAACCGCAGTGTTCCTATCTTCCTTTATGTTTAGCTTTCATATCTAACATTAATAATTTAATCCATTCCTTACCTCCGACAGAACATAAAACCTCAGATTTATTCCTGAACCACTGAAGAATATTTTTTAGCTCGTTTACAAAAATAAAATATATGAAGCGTAGGTATATTCTGTTTGACCAGCAACCCGACTAAACTTTCATTAGTAGGTAACCTTTCATGTAAGTACTTAAACAGGATCCTCTCCTCCTCTTAAGCCAATAATTGGATTGCTAACACTCTCCCATATTCCACTGCACTGTAGCAACGGCTGGTTCGCTTCTACCAAGGGTCGTGACGTAACAAATATTGTTTCGTGTACGTCTTTGCTTTTCATGTTGGGAAATTTCTTATGTTCATGTATTTTTCTTACGTTTTCTGTTACACCAGAATAATACAAGGAAGATACATATGATAACACGCCATAGCCTTTTTTTCCCATTTAAATAACTTAAAACCTTAAACTACAGTCATAAATATTTAATGGTCTTCCTTCAAGTGATTCTTTAAGAGTTAAAATTGCAGCTACTTTATGAAAAACATCTATAATTCCTAATCCCCCTTCACTTTTGGGCAACAACGAAGTTGTTCTAAGGATGGGTTGTTAACTACCACGCAATAAATACCTGAAAATCAAGGCATATATTTTCCGTGAGCAGATCTTGCTCAACGGAAGACTACTATGAGATAAGTACCAAACTTTTGATAACAAAATGGAATTCACAAAGATGGCTTTATGAAAGATTGTAAGAGGTGGCACTACGTTTTTATTGCTCTTAACGCTCAAATATAACGGTCCATGGTAAATTACATAGAGTAACATCGAAAGGGGGAAGAGTGGAGTCAAGAAATGATAAATACCGAACAGTATTTAAATCCAGGAGCAATTTGTTTATGAATACATGTCTAAAATTTCAACCTAAACCAGGTATTTTAACAGTTATATAGGAATCTAAGGAAGTGAAACTGCAATATATAACGAATTTAGATGGTTGTCATTTGTCACGAATTCTCATTCTGAAATATTCTAATGGTGTGTTAAAGAAACCAATAATTTATTGCCTTACAATTCTTCCCTGCCCCCCACCCTCACACACACACATTTTCACAGAGAAGAGGAGGTTATCTGTATTGAATTTTACACATTCATGCCATTTAAGAGGTTATTGTGAGATGAATGAATACATTCTCTGTCAATCTGTAGTCACATTTCCCCACACACCTCCTTGGTCAAGAACTAATACATAGGGTGTTGGAAGTAGCCTGAAGATACTTGTTTCTATTATAATATTCACATAAGGATTCAAGAAAGCTGTATGAAATATCTAATCAAGGTTATCAATGGCAACAGTGAAGTCAGGAGTTTTTTTTAGCAATTATTCTAACTGTTGTAAAAACTTTAGATTCTTTTTCAGATACGTTATATATATATATATATAGTATATATATATAATATATATATATATATATATGTATATATATATATATATATATATTATATATATATATATATATATATATGCCCAGAAGTCATGAAACAGAATAAGGGAAAAAGTTGTCTGTTTTTATACGATCCCACAACGAAAACTTACCGTACGAAAACCACGATCAACAATGATGATGATGAGCATATATTCTTATGACACAAGTCAAATGAGCATGAACAGACGACCGACGAAAGAAGAATATGAGTATTACAAAACATTTGCAGATGACGACACCAATAGCTAAAGAAACGCTCAAACAAAAACAAGACAGGGTAGGAAAATAGGCGTGAAGGGAATGAGGGGAAAAAGTGCTGGCACAGCTTGAGTGTACTTTTAATCAAAGAGGACTTCCGTTCTTGTGAATTGAAGCAAAGATACTGAAGCAGATGGCAAAGTTTGAGGTTGATTGTTTGTATGGTGTTTATACGTTGCACGGAACCAGTGGTTATTCAGCAACGGGACCAACGGCTTTACGTGACTTCCGTACCACGTCGTGAGTGAACTTCTATCACCAGAAATACACATCTCTTACCCCCTCAGTGGAATGGCCGAGAATCGAACTCGCGGCCACCGAGGTGGCAGGCCAAGAACCTACCGACCACGCCACTGAGGCGTTTGAAGGTTGAAGAGTGCTGGCTTCACGATGATAATTCGCAGCGACGCAATTAAACGTAGTGCATTGGATGACCCCGCAGTCACAAATTGAGGTGCAGACATTCCAGGCAATTGAGCATAACGTAATCAAAAGGCGGTAATGGTGAGTGGGCGGCTTAGTGCCTCAACTACCCAGCAACAGCTGAAAAGCTTCGTCTACGATTCCCTAACAGGACGGAGAGCAATTAAGCTCTCTGTTGGGTTAACATTTCCGATTTCTGCATGACTCTCCCGGGGATATCCTGAATAAACAAACAGTTCAATTTGAAGTGCTTCAAACAAAGTCAGTGTTGGCTTAATGGCTTTCCCTCTCTTTTCGATTGACTCTTGATTCAAATTACCAATACGAACATCTGGATGATATAAACAGTTTAAGGTCCTTGGCGTTTTCATCTCACTTTCAGTAATTTATGCGCGAAAATTGAACGATAGTGTAAAGAGACTGTACACGCGGACGTGCATAAAGCATCCTCCTCCTCATAACTATTTTAGGATAAAAACATTTGAGCTGGGAAATATTCCAAACGTTTCAATCGATATCAGAAACTTTTAGATCATTACAAAGAATGATAATGGAGTAGGTACACAGGTCTCTCTCTTCCAGAAACTCTTTACTTCTGATCTGTTGGCAAAGAAAGACAGTCTGATTGCAGAAAACGAACGGCGACTTAGGGGAAAGCACAGGCCTACCTCACTGAAAAGTGAACAACTTTCACCTACCTCAACGGTTCCCTTTCACCTACACGTATAAGGCAGCAGTCCTACTTCCTTGTGGAAGATTTAGCAAAAAACACGAAAAATGAGACTAATCATTATTACCAGTGTGATTCACATATTCATATGGAATATAAAATATAAGACAAGTTTGTCATTACAATAGGCGATGGAAGAACACAAAAAATAATGAAAACGAACAAACAAATATACATAAATTAACCTCTGTTGACAGATATCAGAAAAACTAATGCAAACGGGTAGGCATTTCCAACAGTTTCTCCGGACCGGGAAGGTACCGGATCAACAGTTGTATTCTCAGGTGAATACAAAGACTGGGCAGCGCTCGGCAATGCGACATTCGGGCACCCCCCGCATAAAATAGATTGGACTCTGTAAAATGAGTACCACGCATTGCCTTTATAGGCAAAGATCGTAAATATAGCCTGCATTATTATTATTATTATTAATTATTATTATTATTATTATTATTATATATATATATATATATATAATATATATATATATATATATATATATATATATATATATATATATATATATATATATATATGGTCTATCACAGTCCTTCAATTCGACTGGGAGGTATTTATAGTGTGGGGTTCCGGGTTGCATCCTGCCTCCTTAGGAATCCATCACTTTTCTTACTATGTGCGCCGTTTCTAGGATCACACTCTTCTGCATGAGTCCTGGAGCTACTTCAGCCTCTAGTTGTTATTATTATTATTATTAGTTATTGATTAGTATTATTATATTATTATTATATTATTATTATTATTATTATTATTTTGTTCTAAAGAGGTCCTCAATAATAAACAAATTTTGCAAGTTCGCGTATGATTTAAAAAAACCCTTTACAAAGTTTCGAACCCTTCCTGGGTTCATCTTCAGTTCAAAATTTTTATTATTATTATTATTATTATTATTATTATTATTATTATTATTATTATTATTATTATTATCAACCAAGCTGCAATCATTATTAGAGAAGCAAGGAGCTACATGGCCAAGCTGTGTACGTCCTTTATTATTTATTACGCGTACGGAAATACAAGCGCAGACGTAAACAACAAACCACACAAGAAAAATAACAAAGACAACACAAAATAAGCCTGAAACAAATAAAATACGAAATGAGGAACGCGAGCCAGTTCGACGCAAAGAAGACATGAGCACCCACCCACTTGAACTTCCGACGTTCCAACGATTCGGTTACACATGACTCGGACTGCCTACCATACCACAGTTCGGTCACAACAGGAACAGCACTTGCAGAACACTGCTGTACTGAATAAGAAAACTTGCAGAAATCTGCTGCACTGAATAAAGACACTTGCAGAAAACTGCTGTATTGAATAAAAACACTTGCAGAAAACTGCTGCACTGAATAGACACTTGCAGAAAACTGCTGCACTGAATAAGAACACTTGCAGAAAACTGCTGTACTAAACCTTGCATGAGAAAAGGCAACGCTAGAAGAAGTAATTGCATATCAAGCACGACTTGGTGGACGGTAGGCTGGGAAGATCTCATTGCCAAGAATGATGCGAATTATGACAAATAATGAACTAACCAAAAGATGGTGCCCGAAATTAATAAGAAATTACATATAACTTAAGTTTTTATCTAACAGTTCAAAATGCGAGCCGGCTGCTGCGTGCATGACACTGAGAGATAAAAGTATATAAATGAGATATAAGATCGTGGGAAACAGCTGATGTTGGTACAGGAGAATACCTAAATAATCTCAGAACAAAAAACTTGAAAGGAAAGCAGTAAAAAACTCTCTCTCTCTCCTCTCTTCTCTCTCTCTCGTCTCTCTCTCTCTCTCTCTCTCTTCCACACACACACACACACACACACACACACACACACACACACACACACACACACACACACACACACACACATATATATATATATATATATATATTTATATATATAATATATATACTTATTTTCTATATATTCAACATAACTAAAGGGAAAAACCAAGGTAATTTCACCTGATCTTTTTACATTAAAAGAACATAAAAAAATATAAACATATGAAAAAAATTAAAAATGTTTTAAAGTCATTTATATTTTTCCTAAAGTACAAACCTGAGGTCCTTTACATTAGAGGTTTGCATATCGCGTAGGAACAATCATATTTTACAAGGGATGGACTCATCTGTAAGTAATGGTATGGTTTTCCTCAACTGTTCAAATTTATATGATGGTAGTTGGTAATATTTTCATAAACCAGTTTCTATAATAGTTAAGTCTATTACAGAGATTCAGAAAGACCTAATGTTTCACTTCATAATCATGAAATCTTTGCTTCTCCGTCATTTACGATGAATAAAAGAGAAAAAAAGAGGGGGAACTGAAGTATCTCTCTCTCTCTCTTCTCTCTCGCTTCTCTCTCTTCTCTCTCTCTCTCTACTACTCTCTCTCTATATAGTATATATATATATATATATAAATATATATATAAATATATATATATTAATATAAAATATATATAAATATATATTATATATATAATAATATATATATTATATTAAATATATATATATATATATAAGAGAGAGGAGAGAGAGACCGGAGGAAGATGACGAGAAGAGACGAGAGAGAGAGAGAGCAGAGAGAGAGAGAGAAACTTTCAATAGAGCTTGATAACAACGAAGACGTTCCCGAACTGAAAAGGAACCGCCTTTAAGTTGGTATATATCAAAGAAACCATTAAAGGTAAAAATTTTGAACTTTCGGCATAAAAACTGGCCAGCGGTATTGACAACCAGTCCAGCGCCCATCCTGCCATGAGGAAGGGAAGATACAGGTAAAACAATGCTACTAAAATCAGTCATTTTTTCACATAGAAAAAATCCAAAAACCGTTCTGCAGATTTCTTTTGCGCAATATTCTACCTTCAATCCTCTGTACAGTCTATTATCAACTGTTTATTATATTTTGAATTTTTTACAACATTCAAAACTTGTTAACATTTTCTCGTTTTTTTCGAAGATAAAACAAACAAACAAGATGTTTAATATGAAAAAACAGACAAAAAGAAAATACTCTCCGTAAAGATAAGAAATTCTTCCGCCAAAATACCAACACTTCCGCCAAAACAAACTAAATAAGCCAAGAAAGATTTCCCCCCGGTGGCATGCCAACAAAGCATTACTGTACTGAAAACACCAAATATTTAGCCATTTCTTTCCCGCAACTGTCACGCTTATCACGAAAACCCGAAAGTCAGCGTTAACATGTGCCGCGGATATCAATGTATACCATGAAACTTGTTTCTTTTCATGCAAAGTATGATCCTTTTTCGAAATCGGGCAGAAGGTAATCTAGCTGATAATGGGCACATGGTTAAAGACAGTTTCCTGATCTTTATTTTGCAGGATTTTGTTACAAATCTAGTGCGGAAGGAAGCTAGCCTGCATTTATACCTTAAAACTGCCGTCTGTCAACCCGGCACACTTCCAGAGGATATTGAAAACAGCGTCAAGAAAATGTCAACGCGAATAAAAGGAGAGAGAATGACTGGAGGATACGACAAATAAGGCAGCCTTAGCTGGTAGGACCACAAACCCTCTCTCAGGACATATCATCACAGAGGGGATGGATGGGGTTTACCTTCCTCCCAACCACAAGCAGACTGGCCACACCGTCACCATCACAACCATTATAACGATGATGCCTATCATAATCACAGACAAGAAATTTTGGACAGGAAAAGATAATTTATGTAAATGGTCATTTCTCCAGGGGGCTGCAAGTACTACCTTACCTTTCCGCTGACGTAAGACGGAGAATTTTATCACGATACTTAAATATTGCAGAGAAACATAACCACCTCCTTTATAACATTCGCACTCCAGAGAATACATGAGCTTTCCTATGGTTTGAGATTCCAGAAATAAACGTATGGATTAAATTAACTCTTATTTTGTTATACAAGGAGCAAGAAGCGATGCTAGAATGAAGAATGCATGTACGCCTGAATATAATAAATAACTGTTTTAAGTAATGGATTTGCAATAAGAAATAATCCGTTATACCGCAGTTCACCACAATCCTCTCCTTTATAACGTGGATGAGAGTATTATAAAACACAAATTGTTACTCTTATACCATCACAGATATGCTACGTTTGCTGCTCACTGGGATTCCACCCTCCCTCCATCCGCCTTTAAATTACGCATGTGATTTATTTAGAGAAAGCAATGGCAACGGTAGACACAATTTTCCCATAGAGACAAATTTCCCATTTAACCACTTTATTTTTTTATCAATGCATTGCTACAACCTTCACTGAAGCTTCACATTCTCATGAACACTTTTCTTCAAGCCAATAATCATGTGCATTTCTTATTCTTGTGCGAATCAATGCAGCAGTATTCGTCGCAACCTGCAGACTTTAAAAAGCACTGCTGATCTAGTTAAATCAACTGCACATTGCTTTTCATATATATATATATATATATATATATATATATATATATATATATATATATATATATATATATATATATATATATATATATATATATATATATAACCACTAGCATCCTTTCAACCTACAATGCTTTCCTAGACGACTGCCCCCCAAAATGTTACCATCAGATACAGAACTTGAACTCGACAGGATTATGTACAGCGAAGTCGAATGCAGCAACACAACTTGATGATCCATTTTCCATCGACCCTACACAGGCATAAGTTAGAAGACTGACCGGGGTAGATGCGCTTATTCATTCCTATGGCCGTGAGTTACTTGCAAAGTAGTGATTCCACATTAAGCGGTATTATGGACCTTAATACCTACTTCATAAAAAGTCACATGTGAGCTGGTGGCAAATTCAACGTATTAGCCGCGTGTAAAAAAACTGACCGCTAAGCTAAAGTGATGGAGATGGGGTGATCTCGATTCTAAGCACAGAACCCAAATTCGACAGGAATATTGACAGCAGAGTTGATTACAACTTCTCTCTCCCTTAGTGGCTCAGTGGGGTAAGTCTCTATCAAACCCAAATGGCACAGATTTGAGTCCTGGCCAGTAAAGGTGGAATCATCACTTCTGAGTGTTATTTATTCCCAAGGTAAAGTGAAGTCCACACGAAGGGGTCATTTGTAGCTTAATATTTGAGACTAAGGAAAAGTCACCAATAAATCAGTAACAACGCATCATACATAACAATCGTGATGCATGATGAGAGCCTTTAGATACCATGGTGGGAACTCAGCTGATTCCATCACAAGAGCAGAATCAGAATTCGAGTGGAATATGTACTACAACATAACCAAAATTAACTACGCCTCTTGATGGCTGACTAAGTTAGTTACTGTCATCTCCGTATCAAACCCAAAAGGAAAAGTTCGAATCCTGGCTGAGGCATATAGCTATATATGTAATTACTCCTTTGGATAAACATATTAAGAGTCTTCCTAGCTTCATATCTGAAGCTTTCTTTGCATGCTAATGGTCTTGTTTTGCTTGAGCCATGCAAAGTTCAATTTCGCTATATAATAATACCACAGTACATGGATAAAACGAATATCAGAAACTTTAGCTCGGTTCAGTGATAATAAAAAAAATTGTTTACATTAAGCAGGGCATATGTAAATATAAACAATGGAGAAAGAGAGAGAGAGAGAGAGAGAGAGAGAGAGAGAGAGAGAGAGAGAGAGAGAGAGAGAAGTTATCCATCCGAGGGTCACCAGCATATGCACTAGTTCGGTGCAAGGTAGCTCCATCAGCGCCCTCCCTACCCCCGCTACTTCCCCTCCCACCGGGGCAATCGATAATATCACGGACTCGGAGGCTGGGCGCAAGGGGATGCGAGGAAGAGGAGGGAGGGGAGGAGGGAGGGCGGGTGGGGTGGGATGATGGTGTGCGGGGGTGGTGGTTTGGGAGAGGGTGGAAGAAAAGCAAAAGAAACTAATGGAGTACATCGGCCGTGATGCCAACTCTGCTTCTTCCACAGGACTCGTTCACAAATACAAACATCAGATCAGATACAGTCAGTTGCTACACTTTTCTTCGCTAAGGAAACACACGACACGACACTACACGATTTGCATTGAATGCATTAACCTGTGCAGCTGATTGGTTGGCTTAAAACTCCACTAACATGGCAAAAGGCTCAAATACAACCCTTGAAACTGTTTTCAGAGATGATAATATTGTCAAACACGTTCAATGTCTGTGCAAAGACCGCATCACACACATAACACAAAAAAAAGTCAGAAGCATCAAACAAAAATACACCAGAACAAGTTACAGTATACAAAAGATAATAACTAAAGCTCCAACAAACACAATGAGCACCAATTACAAGAATGACAAACTATATCGCCTAATTCCAATTAGATCATGTCTGGGGGTCCTAATGAATTTGGCAACAAGTAGGAGGTTCTAAAGTGGTTTTCGCAGCTCAATTTGCCTTCAAATCAACTGAAACATATATCCTATGCATTTAAATATAAAAATTTCCTCTGATGACACTAAATGCAGAATTCAAGCAGATGATAAAAATAACACATTCCTAGTGAACACATTTCTGAGTTTAAGATTACATACAGTGTGTTATAGGGTTGGTCTACGGTCTCTGTTAATAGCACTATAACTTGTTTCTTCTGAAAGTTACTCGGCAAGCTGTAGTATTAACTTTTTGAAAACGTGTATGGGTTGATTTGTGAATGGTTCATATGCACCAGGGGAGAAAAATCCCTGAGGATGGACGTTGTATGTTAAAAAAAATGAATGAGAATTTTCAGCCCTATTCACAATAAAAGCCTGCTGCAATACAACACCTTTTATTTAGGAAATTGCAATATTTGTATGATATTTTATAATGTTCATGCAGATAGAGAAGATCACATAAAATGTTCTTTACTTTTCCGTAAATTCGTTTTATTGTGCACTGTTTGTCGGATGGGAAAACATGAATATCTTTTACTGTAATACAACAGTATAATATGAAGATAAAGGGCCCATAAAACACTATTTGAACGTTGCAACCATATATTTCGAGCACTTCCTTCTGTGCTCCTGATCACTGGTAAAACATGGACACAGGATGTCTTACAAGAGTATATATACACAAAGCATATGTAAGTGTGGCAGTAAGTCTATTGGTGACCCAGGAATGATGGAAATTAAACTATTCTCTGGAGTCTTCTGGCCTCATTAACTCTCGTCTGGCGACTCGTCCGGTGGTCGGATGTTCTTGAACACCTGCTTGAGAAGAGGCCTCAGGATTAACTCGCCGATGTCCTCCGATGACGATACAGGACGATAAATTGCGTTTCTTATCGAATAATGTTCCAAAGTCTCCCCATAGAGACGATTTGACTTTTTTACAGCCTGGGATAGAGTACGTTCTACCTTTAACAAAGGCTTGAAATTACGGAAACTTACAGCATTTGCAAGTTCGAAATGCTATCTACAATGCAGTTACCTCACTCAGAATTTCGATCAAATTAAAAAAAAAAAAAAAAATTTGCTTTAAGTTCATTTCCGAAACAACAAAAGTTTTCAGCGAATATTTTTTGTGACATTCATTTCCACAGGCAGTCAGTCTCATTAGTACTTCATTGGAGCAGAACGGTTTTCTATAGATTACCGTCCCTTTGCAACCAGACTATTGGTACCGTATCATCTGATTTCTTACCGTATGGCAGACCATTTTTGCTTCATATTTTATACTAATTATCCTATATCGGAGTAATGTTTTGCAATCAGACTAATGGTACCATACTGGTACCGTGTCATCTGATTTTTTAACGTATGGCAGATCATTTTTGCTTCATATTTTATGCTAATTATCCTATATCGGAGTAATGTCTTGGAATATCTGGTCTGATTCCCTTAGGGAGGTTTTCTGTCAGTGCACCTCATGTGGTTCACCGTACGCATTGCTATCTTGAGTGCTGAAAGACCGAGGTGCGGCAGTGCTGACCTGACAGCTTTAATTTCGCATATCAATCACTGTCTCGGCTGACAATTACAAACTGCTAATATAATTTGTAATGGACACTACAACTTGCCGTTTAAAAGGTATGAGCATTACAGACTTCAGAATATGGCTCAAATTTATCTTATGTCACATTCACATTCCGCGTTACTTTGCTTCCTATACAAAAGACGGTGAAAAGCGGACACCAAACGCGAAAGTTTCTTCGTGTCGTTAATAATGTGCACGTTTGTATCTATAAACAATCTCACGTCAAGATTGCACAGACATCTCCAAACAAAAATGAAGGCTCTTTTCACAGAAGACTGTCCTCCGTTTCTGTTATTGTCGTCAGTCCTTTCGCAAATGAGATGTAACACGAGATAGCTTATATACCCCATCTAGTGCTGTATCCATGCCTTTGTACCTACGAGAGAGAGAGAAGGAGAAAGAGAGGAAGAAGAAACGGATGAGAAGGAGAGAGGGTCGAGAGAGAGAGAGAGAGAGAGAGAGAGAGATTTAAAGTCAGGGACACGTCTGAAATGACCGTGTAACTTGAGGACTGGCACGAACAGTTGATGACTACATAGTAACATCACTAGAAAATGATAAGAGAGAGAGAGAGAGAGAGAGAGAGAGAGAGAGAGAGAGAGAGAGAGAGAGAGAGAGGGGGCCTTTGTTAACCAGAGGTGACACTTGCAGCTCAAGCTACAAATTTAAACAATATCGCATGAAGAGCAGGAGTGTAACATGTTCTGCCGGGTGCAGTGCATGCAAAACTCGCCATAAGGCACAAAACATTTCCAATGCAATGACGTAGTCACTTTTGCCTTCACCACCACCATCACCTTAGTAAGTTTTGTCATAATTCAAACGGTTAAAAATATATTATAATCTCTCCTACAATTTCGTAATTAACTGCAAGCAAGGCTGTTCACAAAAATCTCCACACATCGCTTGAGCTTGAGGATAATATATTTTCTTTGATACCTTTTTACCTGAGCTGTATTGTAATTATAATGACAGGTATGTAAAAAAAAAAAAAAAAAAAAAAAAAAAAAAAAAAAAAAAAAAAAAAAAAAAACAAAAAAAAAAAAAAAAAAAAAAAAAAAAAAGTCTAAATCCTTTCCAGGTCTTCGCAAGCATTATTGAAGGTGCGCAGAAAAGGACTTAAAAAGCTCTCTTGGTACTAAAAATATCGTAGATCACGGCCCTCACTTAGCGCCACCACCAATTCGTCAATTAATATCCCTTTGGACCACGCTACCCTAAATGGCCTAAGAAAATCATCAGAGTCAGTAATGCGAATTTCGATTATCTCGACTAAGAAAAACACAAGTCTCTGCCGAAGGACATAAATTCACAAATAACAGACCACATGACGACAGATAACATCAAAATTTACAAGTCACTTGCATTTTCATCATTATTCTTAATATCAATCACACTATCATCAACACGATCAGCATTAAATTCAAAATGGACACAATGACGACGTGTTTACCTCTGTATGTGCCATCACCACCAATCTTTCGTATCTTTTAAAGCTTCCGAAAAATCTTCGCGTCTTGGAGCATCCTATGAAATCATCATTTCATCTCCACTTATGAATCTAATTAAGGACATAGCTAAAATGCTATCTCAATTAGTAGTCAATGACTAGTCGAAGTTTTCATTTTTCGGCATCACAAGAGAAAGAAATTAATTTTATGTTGAAACCGCCTGCTGAAAGCGACAAATAACAAAACTCAGGCACTTTAAGTATCAGCAAACTCAGGCACTAAAGCATCAGCAATGTGTCTTCTTCCCTGGCACTACACTTCCAGAAACTTCGGTACCATCGCTTCATCCAGTGTTCTTGACTCTGTTGCACACGGCACCTAGGCTCTTCTGTTAATTTGATTGAAGTTCACATCTCAACAACTATCCATTTTTAGCCGAATAACTTATTAAATCTCAATATGAAAACCTTATTCTTCAGTGGCCTGGCCAGTGTAGGAAAATACACATATATACATCTTTAGTGAAGGAAAATACACATAACCTTCAAGTGAATGAATGGGTCAGCCCAACCTCTCCGCACTAAACATCCACACCAACACAAACAAAACCCATTTTCCAACCCTATTCTACGTTTCTAAGCTGTCTTCTCAAGAAATAAACTTAGCTATGCTTCTACTTCTCTTATTATTTTCTTTGAAGAACAGTCACAAGGCAACTATTACTCTACCCTGATCAATGTACCACATTCATTTCTTTGGTTTTATATAGTACAGCCCTCCATAGGGATGATATCCTCTCTGGCGTGCCCTTGTAAGTTTTATATATAAGTTGCTTCCTATATTTTATAACTGTCTTTTAGTGTTTTTCTCATCAGTACCGTAGCTCCTGCAGAATAAGAGTCTATAGTCCTTTTTTAAATTTATTTTCTTCTTGTGAGATCTTCCCTAAAATATCCCTCCCTTTCTCTGTAACGCTGGTCACTGTTAGTATCAACTAACTTGTTGCAAAGCCCAAAGGGCCACGAATTTTTCAGGTTTGGAGACATAAACTCGAAATATTTTTGTCTGCCGAGTTTACCGCAATCCTGATATATAACACCAATGTGTCTAAACAAATCATTTCCGTGCGTGAGTTCTTGCAGTATACAAGCCCAAACCCCTCTTGATAGGACTGAAAAAAAGACCATTCGATTAACCTGAGACATTTCCCAGGATGAAATCTGACAACTATCCACAGAAAAAAGACAAGGACAGAAACAGCAACCGTATAAAGAAAGAAAGAAAGAAAAAAAAAAAAAAAAAAAAAAAAAAAAGATATCCAAACTCTCAATGCAGCGACAAAAGGTATTTTGGACACAAGTAGGATCATGCCCCAGATTACAGATTGGAGTAGATTCGATCGTATTAAAGAGAAGTCAGGGAGTTAGCTCAGCAGGCTACCTACCTATAAGGTAAATTTCATCCAGAAGGAAAGAAATAGGACAGGCTACGCCACCTGGAGAACACTACCACAAGTATCATTCATCACGAATTTCAGTGGAACTGGACTGAACAAAATAACTATGTTAATAATGGCTCCAAAAATAGTACAGAGGTGCATGAATAAAAAACAAAGTTCTTGAGGAAATAATCTAGATTATGAAATATATAAAATACATATTTTCTGTACGAACAAAATAGTATTGCAAAAAAAACCTTATGTCATTTCATAATTGCATATCTTTGTTGGAAAAGAAACATCAATTTCATTTAATGGAGAAAAAATCCCAGATGTAAAGAATATTTTGACTGTAAAGTAATCGCGATGCAATTAGGATCTAGGTCACATTTACGGCGCATTTCACGCTTAACAGTAATACATAACATACAGACCAATGAAAATACGAGGTATATACCAGTTAAAAAAAAAATAAATAGGAGGAGGAGGAGAGAGAGAGAGAGAGATGCGTTAGTGAAGAAGAAAGACGGCTGAGCTTTTGACCCACAATATGTCAATATTATATTATGAACATAATAATCACTTTCAATAATGGTCTAGAATGCACCTGGAAGAGAGATTTGCCGGAAAAGGAATGCTTGAGGGGAGGAGTCAGAAAAAACAAAAGTAGAAAGTTGGTCTAATACTAGGGGGTTCCGAGAGAGAGAGAGAGAGAGAGAGAGAGAGAGAGAGAGAGAGAGAGAGAGAGAGAGAGAGAGAGAGGTAGGTCTGACTTCTTGCAGACTTGTATGAAAACATGGAAAGACGATTTCGGATCGGAATTCCAATTTCATGATTGTTACACCCTGATCATCTCCACTTTTGCAAGTGTAAATATTGCATGGTATTTATTCACAAATAACGTGTTAAATGAAACCGTTGCAGTAAAAAATAATGGACGAAAAAAAAAAATTGCGGTAGCTTAAAAAAAAAAAATAAATAACGGCAGAAAACAACGCATATGACAGCAAGAGGAGATGAATGTTGGAGATAACAGGAAAAAAAAAAGTCAGTGTGGGAGGAAGCAAGTTAAGCAACATACAGAGAAAACAACCGCAATACATGCGACAGAAAAGTTTAACAAAGTGGGAAAAATAAAAAGCATTAAATCAGGAATGAACAAAGCCAAAGACTGTTTCCCCAAAACCGAAACAATTATGGATATTCACCTTCTTGTCTCGTAAACATGCGATCAGAAACTGAGTCAGCCATCACTCCTCAGTTGACTGGCTTAACAGAGAACAATTCCTCAATGCCTAGTGCAATGTCAACATACACATACAATATCTGTTTTAAAAGACCTAAACAGAATACCTGACAATAGTATTTAATGTTCGCTTGAGATACCAGATGGTCAGCAAATTTTATGGCGACTGTCCAGAAGTCAACTGTTTACGACGACATCTTTAGGACGAATTAAGGGGACTGACAATATTATATGCAAATCAATTTGCTGAGTTTAAGAGGCAACAGCAGAAAACCGAAATTGAAACAGACCACAAAAAGACTAAATAGAAAAAAAAATTGTCAACAACGTATAACGTGTATGTACCGAAGTGAATTCAAAGAAGCAATAATTACATTTATCGCTATTTTTGTCTTGAACAAAACACGAAACGGATCTTTGATGAACCAAACAAAAACTAAGCAAATAAAAGGTTGATGGGTTCTGGGGGAAAGCAGAAACACCTTAAGAAATTCTCACGTTAGTTGTTTTCACATCTAACCACTATCAAGAAACAGGAAAACGTTATGATACAAAACCGGTCTCAGAGATAACAAGCAATGATCTGGAGAAAACAGGCAGTTATTCAGAGGGGAATCGAGACCATCATAAAAACGAATGAAAGAACTTGACCTCCCCATCGTTTCCCTTCGACATGCAAACAGCCAGATACGAGCATACGAGTACGTTTGTTTCATAACTTTCGCGAATGTGCCCATGCAGGAGTATTGGACGACTTGGGCACGTTCATATGGACATAGCTTACCTCTGTAACATGTGACTTATGTATACATGTGATTTAAGCAAGGGTACTTGTAAGGGCGCATATATATATATAATATATATATTATTATATATATATATATATATATATATAATATAGATATATATATTAGTATTATACACACACACACACACACACACACACACATATATATATATAATATATATATATATATATATATATATATACACGTATATGTATATATGTATATATGTATATATATCTATATATCTATATATATATATATATATATAATATATATATATATATATATATATATATATATATATACTGTTATATATATATATAAAACCAAATAACCCTCTATATGTATATAAATTACATACAGACATTCAAATACACACATATAGCGTGTGTGTGTGTGTTTCATGAAGGGTCATGCGAGTCAATGAACATCTAAGCATCTTGAAGCGCAGATTCACATCAGCGAACACAAGCTACGTTGAGGAAGAAGACAAGTGACCTTCAGGCCACTAGTCCAACAATTTAGGAGCGTTGGGGCAACAAGGTACAAACACGACCAAGACTCTCAACGAAACGGGAAAGGGAACATTTGAACAATATTTATTGTAACTTGAAACGAAAAAAAAAAGTGCATTGTACGACATCAGACGTGGGTGCTACTCGATCATTAAAAATCCATAAATAAACTTTGTGCTAACATTAAAAACAAGAGTTTGTATGAAAGGAAACCAATCTGTTACAACTAAATTAGAATCTAAAGTTGGTTCCATCTTCAACAATACATAATCACGTGACAAGAAGCTACCATTAACTCCAATAAATCGTTTTGAAAGCACGTTCGCACATTCATAATCAATATATACCGATGAGATGATAAACATTTCTAAAGAAATTTTCAATAGTATTTACATGAGTAGACGTAATATGTAGTATCTACCTGGAAAAACATTTTCCGTGTCTGTCGTTGAATAATGACAATTTCTTTTAACCGATCAAAAGTTGAGAAACCGTACTTCTCATAATGTAATTGAACAACACAACTAAAATGAACACCTGGTCACCACAAGATTTCTAACGCATTCTAGTTTTCCAAGAAAATGAGGAATGTGTCATTCTTACTATCACAAACCATCTACTTTCGAACTGTAAACAACAAACCAGAACTGCCGAGGAGAGGCTTCTTTGCAAGAAACGCTCCAGTATCCAAGGTCAACTCGAACCAGCTCACATCCTCCTCCATATGAGTACGCCCCGCCCACTGAGCAAGAACTCGTGCTGGCAAAAGGCCAGCTTACTTAATCAAAGACCAAAATCGTTCATACTGATACTTCTCTTAACTATTCATCTTAAGAAACCTTGCAAAAAGCAAAGAAGACGTCTTGCAACATTTGACACCATTAGGATCTCTGCTAGACAGTAACCCCCAAAGGGTTTTTAGCCCGGTCTGCATCCACCTCTCCGGCGTGTTTAGTAAAAGGCCGTTGGGGTTGAATGTAAAATCATAAGCAAAAGACCGTAAATATCATATAGATAAAGACCCACAAGAAATATTAGTCATAAATAAAGACCCCCGAAGACCCTTGGGAAAGATTTCGCTATCATTATACATAAAAATAAAAAAAACTATAGCTGTTAGTATATATATATATATATATATATATATATATATATATATATTATATATATATATATATATGAGCATCAATTCATGTGGAACATCACTAACTGCCATGAACATTAGACTGTCGCACTTCTGCAAAATAGAGCGTCTGAACCAGCTTACATAAAACGAGCAAGATGATACCAAGAAAATGGATCCACGCTCAAGACGAAAAATTACAAATAGGCCTAAGTTACTTGCCGGTAGCATCTCAAACTCAAATAGTAGTAGTAGTAGTAGTAGTAGTAGTAATAATAATAATAACAATAATAATAATCATCATACTACAGCTGCTAGATGACAGCATAGGCTAACCGAAAGATGGAATGTTGAGTAGGCCATGCCCTAAAATCCCACAGGTAAATTCATATATATATATATATATATATATATATATATATATATATATATATATATATATATATATATATAATATATATATATATAGTATATATATATATATATATGTGTGTGTAACTAAATCACGAAAGTTTGGAACGTGATAAATCCATAAATAAAGGTATAAGCCACGAAGGATAAATAAACAACGGAATTTCTAAAAGATCTTTCGATGTTCAACGTCCTTTACCTCAGCAGATAAACTGAGTATCTGCTGAGTAAAGGACGTTGAACGTCGTAAAATCTTGCAGAAACTCCGTTGTTTATTTTTCCTTCGTGGCTTATACCTTTATTCCCACACACACACACATATATATATAGCTATATATATATATATATATATATATATATATATATATATATATATATATATATTATACGGAAAACCACTGTGTTTAAAAAAGAAAAGACAGTGCCAGGTGCTTTCGTGTATTTAACACATCTTTATGCCCCAATGGCTTCAGCTAAAAAAACAAATCAAGCGCTTACTTTTGTGATCTCTTTATGTATGTATGTATGATGTATGTATATATATATATATATATATATATGTGTATGATATATATATATATATATATATATATATATATATATATATATATATAAATGTATATAACACAATAATCACAATGACACTTGATTCCTATGTTATTCCTTAGGTCCTACGCATAGTGTGTCTTATGTTCACATGTGATTTAGCCGATGATTAACAAAGAATAAATACAATCACGAGAAATTATGATGAACGAATAAATACATACTGTAACCACACTGACCAACGGACAACACTCAATCAGGCCGGTACGATTTTGCATCTGTCTGCGACGACACACCTGCTTCTCAACAACTGTAACTTTGGTATGTAGGTAATCACTTTCTTTGATCACTTGCCATGGAGTAAACATTGACATTACCATCTCATTCCGGTGTTCATTTGGAGCCCATTACTTTCAGTTCATTACATGTTACAAAGATATGCTAAAAACATCGAAATAAGCCACGCGGCAACTCACAGTTAAATATGCACTAACAAAGAAATCTATTCTCCAACGTAAAGAAAAAATCTCGTCAATTTAACAAATGAAATACGGTAAGTTTAGTTGTACCATAAAAACAAGTCACTTCGTATGATATAAACTCTGTTAATATTCATTATATACATTTTTATGTGATAGCAACATGCAAAGGAATAGATACAACTTCGAGGGGACTGAGCAGGAAGAGGACAAGAAACTAGTTTCCTTGAAATGTTCTGCTCACAACATTCAGTCCGAAAGGGAAGGATCTTACTAAAAGTTCCACAAGTGTCATGTTTTGACAGTTACAAATTTACGATGATCATTCAAATATCTATTTACTTCTCAAAATGACGTCCCAACGAGTTATAGTTTAGTGGTTGGATTTTGGATGACTCCTCAATGCATAGTCACTGGACACTTTCAAGAAACCTGCCTCACAGTTTTACTGAAAAGGGGCTGAAACATTAAATTGTTAAGACCCATCAGCGGAACATGAATAGGCATGTGCATACTATTCCAACTAAAATAAAACTTAATCAGCATTACTAGGCAGGATCTACTAGTTATGGTATAAATCCAAGTTAGCATTACTGGGGAAAAGGAAATCACCACTTCCACAAATTCTGTCCAGAAGACGCAGATCCTCTAGAAGCTGTTGGCAGCAAGACAAGATGAAAATGTTAAACAGTACTAAAACATAATAATTGAAATGTGGCATCAATAAGCAGATAAAAACTTCTGGTAGCGTTAGGTGTAAAAATGAAGACTGGAAAGAACGGTAGTACTGTTCAATATAAAAACAATTTAAGTGTTCTCTTCAACCAGTGGACTATGGAATGGAAGTATAGTACCAGATCAGAACTTTAGTTTAGTGGAAATCAAGCCTCGCAACCCGATGGCAACCTCTTTTACTGAAAGGCTTCACTGTTTTCATGGCCAACCATCTCATCGCTAGACTGTTTTTTTCCATCTGTCCATCCGCCTGTGGTGTTTGCGTATGGTAACACTGCGTCCCGGGCTTTAGATAGTTACGTTATGTGTAAGTTTTAGGTAAATAAAAGGATATCTGGGCGTACATTTGCAAATGAAAAGTGTTTTAATAATTTACTGTATGCGAATTACACTGTTAATGTTCGAAATAGGGTTATTATTATTGTTGAGTGTAAGCTGAATATAACTATCTAAAGCCCGGGACGCAGTGTTACCATACGCAAACACCACACGCTGGTGGACAGATGGAAAAAAACCGAGTATAGTAAAGAATAAATAAGGGATGTCTCACATCTACGGAACGCCAGATATGACACGTACACAGTCAATGAAAACGCCATAAAACACACTTGGCTACCTACTTTGTCACTTCAAAAACTGTAAATATCAAGTACATTCCACTAACAGGTAAGTTATGAAACTCATAAGCCTTGTGAAAAACCAGGCATCTAGGCTTTGGTACTAGGGATAAGTATTCTTAATAGCAAAGGGATAGTAACAAAAAACACTGCAAAGAAACGAAGATAAAACTGACTATATTAATAAAGTAAAAATGGAAAATAACATATCTTGATATATAGGAGTTAAAAATAATAAACACAAACGTGCAACTAGTAAAGGAGGGGACATTTAATAGACCCAAATAGGGGTTTTCCAACTTTGGACATAAGACATTTCTTCTGGCTTGCTTTTCAAAATTACTATTCCTCCCACCCTGTCTAAATTTTGTTGGTTTCAATCACACTCACGCAAAACATCTGTACTATATGTATCATATACCCATCTCCAATGTAAGTTCCACGTTGGCCGAGTGCATTTCGCGCTCGGCTATAATACGGTGGTCCGAAGTTCGAATCTCGGCTCGGTCAACGCGGAACCAGAGGAATTTATTTCTGGTGATAGAAATTCATTTCTCGATAGAATGTGGTTCGGATCCCACAATAAGCTGTAGGTCCCGTTGCTAGGTAACCAATTGGTTCCTAGTCACGTAAAAATATATCTAATTCTTTGGGCCAGCCCTAGGAGAGCTGTTAATCAGCTCAGTGGTCTGGTAAAACTAAGATATACTTAACCATCTGCAATGTACAAGTCATCACACCAAAGATAACCGATCGTTCACAATCTTATAGTATTTATTTGAATAAGGAACGAAATCAACATCTTGAAGTACCTTGAATCATCTATTTTCCAAGAGAGGTGGAAATTAACTTCAGACAAACTTGTTATTCCCCAAGCAAGCACAACGTTGCAGCCTCACAGCTGTATCCCAGCAGAGGTATTAGCAACGCAGTAATTTAATATGCTTAATACCAAGGCACAATGGTCAGAACTGGTCTCAACAGCAACAAAGCACATCCTTTAGGAGATGATCCTCCGCTCGCCAGAAAGGTAAGAAGGACCTCCAATCAACTGAAGTCAAACGAACCGAGACAGTCCCTGTGTTTACCACTAAAGTCATCACAGATACCAAATGTTGTATGGAAGAGACTGGGCCACACCCACTTTTTCCTAATAAAACGCTGACACACCATTCTATTACCTAATAAAATAATGACACGTCCTTCTATTACCCAATAAAAAAAAGCACTGGCACTCCATTCTAATACTCTGGTAAGACACAGAACTTCAATTAAACTGTATATCCAAATTTCTATTTATAACACCAGACATTTATTCTGATATAATATTTTCGGGATCCAAGTTTTGTATCTTACATGCACCTCATCTTCGAGTCACCATGGCTTCTTTTCAAATGAAGATCTATTCATCTTGAGCTTACTCGCTATAACAGATGTGAGGATATGATGCAAAATTCCTTCCAAATTCCAAAATTACCCATACGGTCATCAAACATGGTAAAACATATCTTATAAAGAGAAAATAAGGAGACACTGACACGAATTATATACTTCATAAAACGGTGACTACATGCACGTATGTACAACATCTTGATTTATTAGTTAAGTTTTACTAATTTTAGGGGTAATGACAGATTCATATTACTCTCCAACAAGACAGGCGGCCACAGAAACTTTGCCAGAATTAAATAATTTCAAATAAGTCATGAAATTAGGTCACTTCATTAAAGCCCGTCTTAATGGTCCATACAAATGTCGCTAAATGTACCATATGTGAAAGTTACAGAGTTCTCCTCAACTTGAATACCAATTAGTAATGCCAAACCGGACCCATCTCGCATCCCCACGTATTCAAGGTAAGTCTCCCGTGAGGAAAAAAAAAAAAAAACTGATAAAACAAGTACAGCACGGTATGCCAACAACTGTACCTGAAGTTGCCTGAAGATAAGAAAGTAATGAAATATTTCACTAAGTTAGGAAGCAAGCTACAAACTAAGCACATTCACATACAGCCTACTGCATGATCAAAAGGCAACCTTGGCCTACTAGAAGAAAAAGAAGAAGAAGAAGAAGAAAAAAAAAGCAAATTCCAGAAGCCCCCACAAAAAATATCAAGACGAATATCGAACTCAAGAAACGAAAGAATCGCAATCGCGTGCACCCGTAACCATACATCATATCTGTCGATCATTAACTTAAGATTTCTTATCTCGACTTTATAATGGAAGCATCCAAAAACTGGTGTGCCGTAGGGGGGGAGGGGAAGGAGGAAGAACGTTTAACAGGAACTCCCAGGAGGAGGAGGACGAGGAGAAGGAGGAGGAGGAAGACCAGGAGAAAGAGGAGGATCAACAGCAGTGGGAACGGATCAATGCAACTGCCCCTCAAAATTGCTGCAGCACTAAGGCAGACCCAGTACAACCTAGGAGCCTGGGATCGACGAGAGAGAGAGAGAGAGAGAGAGAGAGAGAGAGAGAGAGAGAGAGAGAGAGAGAGAGAGAGAGAGAGAGAGAGACTAGAAGCTTGGGATCGACCGGGATAGAAACACGTAAGCCATATCAGCTTAAAACATCACAGTCATTTGGAAGTGCAAGTATATCATAATAAAAAAAATAAAAAAACTCAAAATACTTTCTGGCTACAACAACAATCTCGGTAGATCCAATAACCGAAGAAAAACATAAAACAAAACAACTAATACCCGAAAATAATCTACCATGTACTTCTTGCTTAACATTACGCATCACGATTTTCTGTTACCTTTCCTGGAACCGGAGGAAACTCTATAATGGGGAAAAATGTCTTCACGGCGCAGAAAATTATCTCTAAACAAACAAAGAAAGCAAAGTTAACGAAGTCAAATAAACTTCGATTTCTACTCAATATCTCATTCTTATCCAAAGCGTTATGACACGAACGCATTAGAGCGTAATAAAACCCCTCACTCAAGAGAGCGCGACAGCTTTTGCCTTACCAAGAAACGCTGGATGTCTTCTGACAAAAAATGGGAGAGGGTACATACGGCATGTGACGCGCTTGAACCAGTAAACAGATGACTCCTTGCTTTACTTGTGAAGAACCTGCACGCGTCAAGGTCCTCGCCACTGGTAGCCACTATACAATAGCGGCGGTCGCCATGTTTACAATTTATATATATATATATATATATATATATATATATATATATATATATATATATATATATATATATATTATATATGTGTGTGTGTGTGTGTGTGTGTGTGTATTGCTTGAAGATATTGCAAAATGCTAGTGATAGATTAAACGTGCGTACACGCTATATATATATATGATATATTATATATATATATATATATATATATATATATATAGTATGTGTGTGTGTGTGTGTGTGTATATATATATATATATATATATATATATATATATATATATATATATTATATCTATATATATATATTATTAGTATATATATATATACACGCTTACAGAAGTGATATAGGTAAAGGCAAGCTCTAGAGAATAGCAGATTACTGGTTAATTGACACAACATATCGAAATGTAAGATCCACCACCTGTCAAGTTTTAACATCTTGCCTTAAATCCAATATATATATATATATATATATATATATATATATATATATATATATATATATCTTGAAGCTTGTTACTGGCTAAACACCGGATTACAGGAGACAAACAGGTAGTCTCGACTTCATTCGTAACCGGATTGTAAGCCAAAGGCCGCAAGAATATCTTATGAGTAGCTTCACCCCAATGGGGCGCGGATTACTACCTCGGCGAGGTCCTCCCTTTTGAGATTGTTTACGTTTTGAACGCAGTCATATTTCTTTTTTTCCCTCTCTCTCTCCAACCTAGCTACGACGTGTAACCTAGATTTAAGGGTCGTCCAGCAGTTGCGGGCTCACCCGAACTACGATGATTGACTTCGCATAGTAACAGAGCTACTACTTGAAACTCACACCAGCATCCCCAAGCTTCACTTGTTTCCAAGGGGATCTCCTATCTGTAATATCACGAAATCTAGTCCTTTAAAAATTAGAAAGCCACTAGACATTTCCTATGTCAGTAATATTACGAAATCTACCTTTTTAAAAGCTAGCAAGCCACCAGAAAAGTTCAAAAATCTTTTTTTAAAAAATGCCATCCTAGCTGAAATACACACGAAATGCATAGAAACTACTGGTCACATTCACCAGAAACGTACGGGCGGATTAAATGTAACCGCACTCTTTCTATAACGTGCGTGGTCTCATCCATTAAATGGAAGGGAGAGCTTTCGTTTATTTCCTCATTCGGTGTAAAGCACATTCAGAAAGTGACAGGAACTGAAGTTAAAAGGACCATTGGGGAAAACACATGCAGAAACGTGTATATAGCTATATATGTATATATAATACAACTATACCTATTTAATATATATAACATATATCTGGAGAGTTTAGTTAAACTGGATCCACCCATCCACTAAAGCAACACCTCAGTGGTATGGGTTGCGACAAGATTGGGCCCTTGGGAATGGAAGTAAGAAACCTGCCGTGAATTGTCAAGGGTAAAAGTACACAAGTTACTGTCTAGAGCCCAATCTTAATACCATCAACACTTGATAAGAGAAGAAGATGAAGAAGAGCGGAGTGGAAGAGTAAAAGTCTTTATAACAAATATAAGTACAGAAAAGGAAGTATATAGTATACTGGTTACTTGGTAATATCGGCCTGAAGTTAGCGTAGCGTGACTGACAAAAGAGAAAATATTCGATCCCGTCAACCATCTGGATCTATCCTGATAAACTGGTGGGGGAAAGTGACCGAAGTATGAGAATGCGATAAAGTAGCTGCGTGAGTTATAACAACGAAAGGTCAAAAACGGAAGCAGAGACATACAGGGAGCAGGAGAGAAAATTCCGAGCCTCGACATCAAAATTAGGTGATTCAAGATCTCCGGCCCTTGCAACTGCCTACATGTGTGAAAGTTTACCACTGTCAACAATCTACATTTGGAGGAACCCAAATTGATACTGTGATCAGTGATACACTTGAATAAACACCTGACAACTGAGGTTTGAAGGGATACAGATATTCTAAAAATGAAGACACGTGAGGCTCTATAAAAGAGTTGGAAGAAAGTCAGTGAAACTTCATATTAGAGCAAATTACACCTCTGGTATAAAAGCATCATTACTTAAGTTAACCAGTGATAAAAAAAATCAAGTATAATTTGGTACTTATTACACAACACCTATCAATGAATACGATGACCCATACCATGAGCTTATCAAATATATACAAACATTATTATACATTCTAAGTCAGAAACCATAATGTTTCTCTAATGGTTAGACCCAAAGACCCATATTGACCAAAGAAACCCAGATGTCAACAAACGCTGACTACACCAAATTAAAAGAATATGTTAATTCCATACGTCCCTGAATAAGACAGAGTATTGAGTAGTGCCAATGCACATCCTCGTCTTTATATCTGAAAACGAGTTAATAAGCAACATATGAAAAGAAAAATCACTGTACGGAAATGACAATGGCTGTTGGGATCAATTAATCTTCTGCTAAAGGAATATGACAACTGAAACAAATTTTGCTTGTCCGGAACAACCTTGGCCACTGGTTCATTCGAATAAATCACTCCTGTTACACAGACCGGAAGGCGAAGAGGAAACAGATAAGAGGGCATGGTAGCCTATGTTCAGACAACTGCCTTCTTGAGAAAATAAATATGTACGTATACTATATGTATATACATGTGTATATATATAATATACATGTAGTATATCTTTCTAATCTATCTATATACATTATGTATGTATATAGGATATATACTGTATAGCATGTATATAATTCATGGCACTGCAGTCTAGTCGAAATGACAGCATACAATTTAAGTTAACCTGCAAGAGCAAATAGCTAAACACTAGTAATGTACCTTAAATAAGAAAAAATCAAGATCCAAGAATGTACAATAAAATATAAGTATATATATTATATCTGTCGTGGCTACGACCACTGAAATAACTGACGAAAGTACCAGCTAGTTATACGCTAAACACTAGAAATGTACCTTGAATAAAAAAAAAATCAAGATCCAAGAAGGTACAATAAAATTTAAGTATATATATTATATCTGTCGTGGCTACGACCACTGAAATAATTGACGAAAGTACCAGCTGGTTATAACAAATGTTTTAATGAATGAGATTTTTCTGTGAGCAATGTAAAATACTATTCGCTCGCCCTCTCGTTGACCATGAGAAATTGTGTGCCTTTCCTGATAGGCTAATGAGAGTTCAAGAACTGACACTTCAGTTAAATTATATGATAATACGCCTAGGAAAGTTGCTACGTAGTACAGGTAAAATGCTATGGTAAAAGGTCAAGAAACATTATAAGGTAGACTGGGTTATCTGCCATTGTAAAAGGTCAATAAATATCCCTTTGTAGAACGGGTTATCTGCTATGGTAATAGGTCAAGAAACATAATATTATAAGGTAGAACGAGTTATATGCTATGGTAAAAAGTCACTAAACATCTAAACATAAGCAAGAACGGGTTAGCTATATGCTAAGGTCAATAAACACCAATAGGTAGAAAGGGTTATATGCCTTGGTAAAAGGTCAAGAAACATTAACTATTCGTTGGAACGGATATACGCTATATGCTATGGTAAAAGGTTAAGAAACACTGTAAGATGTAATGGGTTATATATTATAGTTAAAGGTCAAGAAACATTATTAGGTAGAACGGGTTATACGCTATAGTTAAAGGTTTAAAAACTTATAAAGTGTTATTAGTTATATGCTATGGTAAGAGGTCAAACATTATTAGGTTGAAAGGGTTATGTGGTATGGTTAAAGGCCAAGAAACAATATTAGGAAGAGCGGGCTATGTTATAGTAAGAGTTCAAGAAATAGTATTAGGGAGAATGGCTCATATACTATGGTAAAAAGCAAAGAAATGTCATTAGCTCGAATGGGATATATATATATATTATATATATATATATATATATATATATATATATATATATATATATGCTATGGTAATAGATCAAGAAAAGTTACCAGGTGAAACGGGTTATGTTTTATGGTAAATGATCAAAAAACGTTACTTCCTTGAATGGGTTATATGATTTGGTAACAGGTCAAGAAACATTACTGGATAAAACGGGTTATGTACTAAGGTAACGGGTTATGTGCTAGGGTAAATGGTCAGGAAACTTTGTTACATAGAACGGCTTATATCATATAGTAAATGGTCAACAAATGTTATTATGTAGTATGAGTTATATCTATGGTAAAAGGTCAGTAAACGTTATTTGGTAGAAAGGGCTATATGGTATGGTAAACGATCATGAAACGTTATTACGCAGAACAGGGTATATTTATACGGCAAAATGGCAGGAAACGTTATTGCGTAGTAAAGGATGTATCTATGGCAACCTGCCAAGAAACGTTATTACGTACAACGGGTTATATGCTATGGTAAAAGGTCAAGAAAAGTTATAACATGGTACGGGTTTTATCTATGCTAAAATGTAAAGGAACGTTATTAGACAGAACAGGTTATATGCTATGATAAACGATCATGAAACTTATTACGTAGAACGGGTTATATCTACGGTAAAATGTCAAGAAACGTTATTAGGTACTGCTTGTGGTAAAAGGATCAGAAACGTTATTCAGTAGAACGGGTTATATGCTATGGTAAATGGTAATTTTTATTTATTTATTTAAGAAATACACCCTGAAAATAAAAATCAGACCCATTTTCATTTACTTCCACATGCTATTATTGTTACTATACACGCACACCAATCCTATCACCTAATCAAAATATACAACTGACCCTCAGTTTCTGGTTCCCTTTTTGAAGCTACGGTTTGGTCTTTCCAGCTCATGTTCTTTTCCCCAAGTTTCGGTCTGGTGAACATAAAGGCATCGGCACGATTAATTTCAAATTAAGATCTGTATTAAAACAAACTCTAAAGCTTCTCCAGTTACGGACATTCTAAAGCGAATATAAAACATCATTCTGGCTGAAAAGGTCCCTGTAAATGCAAGTACTCGCAGATGAACAAAGTGCAACAGATCCCTGGCTAATAAGCCTGGTCAATTAAATAACTAAAATTGCATAGAAGTTGCATAGAAATTGCATAGAAGGTGCATGGGTTCCTTTGTTCTTGAACGAACCGGACGGCAGGCAACAAAATTTAAAAAATAGGGAGAGTGTTTAGAATTATATACTTTTAATCAATAATACGGCTTTCTAACCAAGCTTTTTCAAGAGATAAGTTGCCGTTACACAGTTTCAGAGCTACTTTCTGGTCGTGATTTATCAACCAATAGTTCAAATTATTCAGATAAATATAGAGATTTTTTTTTAATGTTCTGGTGTCACCCGTTTGACAAATGAAATGTGCATTTCACCCGTCATGAGCAACCGCTCCCACAACGCCAGAACATAATCAAGCATTAGACCTATAGTGGTCTGCATCCCGCTAAGGCATTAACGAGAGGAGCCTTCTTGCATAATAAGGCACACAACACTGTAACGAGGCATATTTCTTATCAAATAAAGTCATGCTTATCATAATATTACATATGAACTCTGACTAATAGTTAAACCGAGCCTAGACCTACGCAACATAATTTTCAACAAGCTAATTTGGTAAGATTGTATGTATTACTCGGTATGATGAAGGATTAGATTAAATTTCATAAATTAAATATAATGTCTGGTGGTAAGCATAAGGCCAGTATAAAAAATATGCTAATTCTGAAGAACACAAACCTCCACCAAAGCTTGGCACTTAGTGACCTAGGCCTATCTATGGCTGACCACCGTAGAGCAAATGATGATGACATCGCGGCATATTCAATGATTAAAAACCGTAGTTCATCCAGAATGAAAATTGACCAAATTTTGTATGAGAGAGGAGAGAGAGAGAGAGAGAGAGAGAGAGAGAGAGAGAGAGAGAGTGGGTGGGTAGGTGTGTTCGCGAGGGATGTAAACAAATGACACTTCACGTGCTAAAACGTCATTAGCGAGAAAGGACGACCCTCCGGAGAGAGAGAGAGAGAGCGAAACGTTGGAGGTCGTCCATGAGTTGGGTCACAAGGAGGCGCAAATGACGACTTCGATTGCAGAGCTTACCTGTAGATCGTGATGCTTAGAATCTGCATGGGTACAAGCTCTAATTACTCCAGCGCGCCAATCCCATTCATTTATTTTGGATAATTTTAATTTCGAACCACTTGAAACACTCAGAAATCGTTTGCCCACTATTTCCTCTCGTGTTTTAGCCATGATTCCCTTCGCGTTTCATTTTGAAATCAAACAACACACTTCATTTTTACCGAAACACGGACAGACAATATTCACCCCTCCACTGTTCCTTATTCACTGACTGCACTGTGTGAGTGGCGGAAGAACATAGTCCCACCGCATGACTCAGTTCCAAGACGCCATAGCAACTAGTTCCAACTCGCAAACAAAGTAGCGGTATCTGTCGTTCTTACGAAAAAGCAATATTTCAAATGAATTTTTGCCCTGTTCTTAGTATGAACTAATTATGCGACTGTTGTCTGACGGCCTGGATATACTTGCGTCACTACAACTTATCTTCTATACGTTTTATTATCCTTGTGCTGATTATGAACGAGTTGACACGACGTAACTATATAGAATAATGCTCTTCGCTGTACGAAAAGAAAATTAAGATTGGCCACACAATGTTGATATATCACATACATCATATTTTAACACCGATAAACTGCAGACGCAGATATGCAATATAAAGTTATGGACACGGAAATTCAGAGTAACCGCGAGAGAGTTTTATCTTATCACTACGTATGCGGTCATCGCACCTGTCAAATCCCCTTGTCCAGGCTCATCCATCATTTGACAGAAATCCTTGAACAAAAGTTGGATGGAATATCACAGTTACTCAGACTTCTCTTAAAATTAGACACCTTGTGGATCAGAAGTGAAGGAAATTTCAATCTTTGTTATGCAGGATAATAAAAAAAGAAAAAAATGAAATTTTTAGTTAATTGGCCTTTAAAGACATTCAGCAGTTGGAGATGACATTTGTCTGGTAAGAAACTAAGATAACAGATATCAAAGGATCTTTACTAAAGCGACTGGGTTTTTCGGAATTTCCTATACACACTGATTGATTATTTGAAAAATTATTCGACAAGTTTCACAAATGCGCGCGCGCGCGTTGAATGAACTGTCAGCTTCTCAATTTCCTAACATTTCCGGATATGCTACCCGCAGCAATCCTTAGAAAATTCGTAATGGATATAAAAAGAATTTTTCCTTTCCTCGGTAAGGCTTATTATTTTAGATTAAGCTGGCTTATGCCAGGTTAGGCTCTTGCTCAAAGGGATTAGAAGGCCTGGTGTGGATCTCTGGACTCGGCCATCCAACAGAGGCGCCTCTTCTCGGTAAGCTTCGAATTAGGGTAGATATGGGTAACAACGTGTTCAGCGCTTCATCACCGCCCCGGTTCGAACATTATGGATCGAGTAGGGGGAGGTGAGATTCTTCATTCCATCTCGAACCCCTGGAGGCTTTGGTGACATCATTCCATAGACTAATCAGCGGAAAAGTTCAGTGTTCATTCTTTGGAAGCTATATTTCCGTGGATATGGTCAACTGCTCAAAAGCCATAACAACACAACGGTAACCTTCACATTCATATTATATCTGTTGAATTGTGGCTGAAACTCCTGTGCTGAAAACCTCAGTAACGCAGGCCATTTTACACACCTACAATGAAGGATGATCAGCTGTGCGCTGAACACCCTCTGCCCCACTCACATGATTCCCGCAGACATTCTCACGCTTCCTTGATATTAAGACCTCTTTCTTTCCTGTGTCTCATTCAAGCCGTCGATCCTCCTTTTCTAAGTTTTCCATAGTTATATAATATATATATATATATATATATATATATATATAATATATATATATATATAACTAGGAAACTTAGAAAAGGAGGATCGACGGCTTAAATAAATAAATAAATAAATAAAAGATAAAGTTACATATTTTCTTTATCAGTCCATCATCTGCCATTCTTTCCGCATGACCAAACACTCTTGTCCGTTCTTCACCAACTCTACTACATATCCCGTAGGGAATAGTGTTAGGAGAGGGTGGAAAGGGAGATTGGAGAGAATATAAACAGAGGCACAGTAAAAGGGATGTAAAGGGGATGCAGCTAGGGACCAAAGGGACGCTGCAGAGAACCTTAAGGCTGATAGTGCCTCAGTGTTTGACTTCACATCCTGAATCTCATGGACAGTCAATCAACCTAAATTTCTTACTCCATTGAATCTTCTTGAGCCATATTTAATATTCATTCCAACAACTTCAACCCTTTTCTTTCATTCACACTCAGGATCCACAATTCATTTCCATGATGAGAGGTGGTGCAATAGGCTATTCATTTATTTCAACTTTGGCTTCTGACGACACTTCAGGCCTCTGCCTGACCTTGACACACACCAAGATAGCTTCTTGTTTTTTCCCTTTCCTCCGGTCCAAATTAGCATTCAGGACTCCTTTTTCAGGTTTCCTTTGACCATCATTATCTTAAGCCTTCCTCGCTTTTAGTCTCAGCTTTTTGCTCTTGCATAACCTTTCACTCAAACGCTCTCATTATTTATCAAACGCACTACATTGCACCTACGTTTTCTTTTGTTGCATAGCTTCATCTATTCTATGTGGATGTTCAACAGGCATCCAGATACAACACCCATGTTCACTCCAAATCAGTCGCTCCTTAGTCTACAAAATATCAAATGCTTCACTTTCATTTAAATATACTTCTAAACGTCCTCATCGTTTTATCGGTTGTACCATAAAACCTCGATATCCTCCGGAATATGAGATTTAGACATGATGCTAAGCGCTGGGACCTATGAGGCCATTCAGCGTTGTGAGGAAAATTGAGAGTAGAAAGGTCTGAAAGGTGTAACGTAACAGGATGAAAACCTCACAGTTGCACTTAGAAACAACTGTTAGGGGAGGGTGGAAAGTAAGATGGAAGAAAGAGAATGTGGACGGAGGTACAGTAAAAGTTATGAGAGGGGTTGCAGGTAGGGACCAGAGGAATGCTGCAATGAAGCATCAGTAATGCCTATTGAGTGAGGTACACTGGTGGTACTAACACCCTACGGAGGTAGGGTGTTAGTACCACCTCTGTATTTCCTCCCTCGATGCTGTTTGACGCTCTTTTTCATCTATGTTACACCTATTCCTCTATTCAGACTTCTCACATAACTATTCTTTATAAGTATACGGCTATACGCTTATTCCACACACCCTCCTCCTCCTTGAAACCCACACTATTTTCCAAATCTTCAGCCAAGGTTTTCTGCCATCGGCTAGATTATTTTTTTTTTCGGCTAAATGACTTGAAAATGGCTAGATCTAGCCGTAAAAATGCCTAATCTGGCAACACTGGTCAACTCTTCTATCATCTGCCTTACTCTCTCAGGGCTATAGACCTCCCCGGTATGTTATGTTATGTCCTTCTACTTATTAGTCTCATTTATGGAACAAATTTATTCATTTTACAGCATTCGGTCACACGACCTAAAATCGTTCTTGCGGTTCAGTCATTCTCTGGTCTTTCAGATCTTCGACCCCTTAATTATTGTCATCCTTTCGTCCACAACAGTAATTTCCACAAATCTTCCCAAACTTGAATTGACTTTTTTTTTCTATATTTCATTCTTGTACTATTCAGCTCTGTCTCTACTATTTTCCACATTCAACAAATCTCTTCATCAACCTAAGACCATTCACAACGGGCGTCATCACTCCAACTGTATAGGCCTAGATCCATTAGTTCACTACCCTTTCTGTCTGAGATGACTTCCCGCGGAATAACAAAGCATTTTCCCAAGAATTCTTGCCCACCTTTACATCTATTACTTACCTCTTTTTGTATTGCGTTTCCTTTGATTTCCTTATCCATCCATTCTTTGTACCTTGAACATGAACTTTCCTCGTCGTTCAACAACACCTGAATTGATTATGACTTTTTTTTTTTTCTTTTTTACTTAACCTATCAATTTTCACATCCCTCTTCCTATTCCCCAATAGCCACTACCACTCTCCACCAACCCTGTAAGCTGATCGTGGAATTTTACCTTCTCTTTACAGACCTCTTCCTGTCACAAAATAGCCACACAACTTCATTGTGTGTAGGTATATTCATATTAACTCATATTAGGTTTCACTAAAACGAGATGGTTTAGATTCTTGCATTCACAAAGTATAAGTTTTCGAAGACATAGAATCTCCTTCATCAGGTACCAATGCACCGAGAAGATAGAGCTGCACCAAAATATATTTGTATGTGTTCCACACAGCATCTGTTGTTTTCTATTTCTAATCCCTAGTGTGACCTGCCCACTGATCTCCA
>NC_087218.1:1752296-1757296 GCF_015104395.2 Macrobrachium nipponense | reverse complement strand
AAAAAACATTGCTTATGAAGAACTTTCCTCTATTTGCCATGAACTCTTGTTCACATCTAACACCCACACTGTAGCTTACCTTTGTCTCACATCAGCAAGAAGCATTTACATAATCATACATCTGGCAAAGCATTGTTTGCATTGAAGAGGGAAGGGGAACAAGGGTACTTCATTTGAAGTTTATGCAAGGTGGTTGCAGGGAGCAACAAATGATCAAATGTAAGTATCAGAGGCACATGGTGGCATTGTCAATAACAATAAAACCTTATTTTTTTCTGGGCTGTCTTCCCCTGTGATGGGGTACCAAGATTTTCTTGAGTTAATAAGATGCACCATAAATGATTTCCCACAACACTATGTTAGTTACAAAAAATGAAGACTCACCTTTATATCTCTTATAACAAACAGGCCTACATAACTCCAACATACCTGCTGTGAAACAGCAGAGAGCAAAACCCTCAATGTTACATTATCAGAAATGTCAACAACAATAACAGTTAACACACAGCAGGTTTGAATATGGTGATTTATCTTCGCATACATTACTAAAAATACTGTGCTCAGACATAAAAATTTTAATGAAAAAGCATATGATAAATAAAATAAATTAAACTTACCTGATGTTCAGTATAAGAACAAAGCACAGAGATCCTTGAATAAGTAAGGTCTTTCTTGGCGACCCTCACAAAACCGAACTCCTGGACATAACAATCCAGAATTAAAATTATGGTGACCAGTATCTTTCCAGATTTCACCACAAGATATTAGATTCTTCCTTTAAGAAACTGATGGAATATACTCCAAAATTTCCATTACATAAAGATAAAGATACACCAATATGACTAGAAAATTTTCCAAACAAAACTAATCTTCAAGAGCCATAGCATTAACACATTACAGTGTCACATCTACAACAGTAAAATACTGACATAAAAGAAATATCCTCCAAAAAGATCAGTGGCCCTTCTTGAACAGGGAAGAAAACTACTCACTGCCGTATTTTATTCCAGGAACCTTCAACTGATTTATAAAACCTTTGTCCTGGGCGATAATTAATAAAAAAAGATGTTAAGGGGATATCCGAATAACTTATCAAATAACCTACTTATCAAAATGCCGTAGGGGAATCTAGACTGGAAAATAACTTTACTATAGAACACTCCCCTAAAGTTTTAAAAAATATACATTTTAAGTCTTTTGAAATAAAAAAAAAATTTTCTCATGCATACTAATGACAATACTTACAGACTTACTGTTTTTAGATTTAATCAATTCACACACATGTATAAAAATACCACCTCCTCTATACATCTCCATCCTCAGAAAAAGTAAAATTTCTGGACAGCACGTCTGATCAAACTGTATTAGTGCAGATCACATCTCCAAAATTGCACCAAGGGTGATGTTCTTATCCTTAATGTGTAGAATATTCAAATTGAAAGTCTGTAAAAATAAACTGTTCTATTAGTCTCTGGTTATATCCTGAAATGATTCAGATATACAGTCATTGAAGGAGAAGTACTTTACTGCAGTTTGTGTTGCAAAGCTACAATAAAAAATATATAAATATAAAATAGTCTCATTTTCAATACTTGAACAGTTTCTTAAGAAACTGTTAAGTTTTCTACAATAATAAGCAAGTTTCTTAAGAATCTGTTAAGTTTTCTGGAATAATAAGCATTTTCGTAGTTGCTGCCATATACAGCTAGTGTTACAGGATTAAAAAAGTCAGGTGCCTTCAGGAGTGGAAAAGTAGTTAAGGTGATTTTACAGAATCAAATAATTCAAAGTTTTGGCTCTCATTCTTTATTTATGCTTATACAATCATACAGACATAACATAAACAGGAGTTACAATTTATGCAATTACAACTATAAAAAGAGCAAAAAGTAGTAAAAAAAAAGATTAAATTATACAGCATGATTTCCTGAATCAAGAGAAAACAAACATAAAGCACAGTACCATACATTAAGATAATACTTCTCCCTCTGTAACAATGGTAGCAATGGCACATAAAATGATTCAAGCTTGAAAAGGGTAATAACAGCTCTAGAATTCTATTGTTTTAGCATAGAAAACCACACATTAGATGCAATGGTACTTTACCTACTTAAGTATTCCAGACAAAATTATTTCTGGGTGTAAAATATTCTAAACATCAGTGACACTAGAATATGATATTCTGAAAGTAAGTGCTGCTCAGTCAAGGTAGAGTAAAATCTCTATTTTAAGCAATGAGGCCTTCCTTGTTTTAGGTAAAATTTCCTGGAAATGATTGTGCCTCACAGTGAACATCAATGTGATGGCAATCATATTTATTGTCACAGAACTGTCCAAGAAAAGCCTCAGTCATTTGATCTGCCAAGCCTATATGAGCAGAATTACGGACAACTACATCACTACACTGATACACTAATGTGTGACCTGTCCAAACATATTTGTAAAATGGCTGTTAGGTAACATGCAATATAAGCACTCTTGTATGTATATAGCTTGTCGATCATCACTGATTACTTTGAATCTTCTTAACTTTGCTTCATTAATATATAAATGTTCAAGGTACAGTAACAAACCTGGACCATGCTGTGCTGTAACAAAATCATATATACATGTGCATTCATTACTTTTTTCTGTATGATATGCCTTTTTTAATAAAGAGCTATAGAATGTTTGGATGCAAAATATCACTGCAGACAAACTTGAATGTGTAACTTGTATTAGATACAATACAGTGTCAAACAACTATTCATAATAAATGTGACCATTAAATCTCCCTGTACAGCATAAGAACACCACTTGCAAGTAAATGCTAATAGTTTAATTTAAAAGCTTCTCTTTTATATACAAAACTTTAAATATCATTCTCACTTCAGTAATCACTGTATTCTTATATATGTACACCACAGCAAATATTCACATAGGAAGACCCATACTCACCCTTATCAACCTGTTCAAGTCTTCAGGCAGGAAATTCAACCGATCTATACCAATTAACATTTGTGCAGAAACCCAACAGAACTTGGAAGGTGTTGAACCACAATAAGAAAAAAGAAAAACTTGTGGTATATTCCATTAACAAAGTATTCAAACAATGTAAAGTGGGTTTAGTTGCTCTGCAGCTATTGGTCTTTATATTCAAAACAAAACTTAAAAATGCAAAACATAAGTAAACAGTACTCAAATGCCACACTCATACTGTACCATTATAAAAGGAAAAATAAAAAAATGAAGTTAATTTGTTTTGGGGCTGTTATACAAAAAAATATAATCAATCTTGCAAGTAAACATCCTCATTCATATGGCAGAATTTAATTAAAAATCCTAAAAATGGTTAAAAAAAATAAAAGGATCAGGAAGGAATGAGAACATTTAGATCCAGGTTCAGTATCACTGGCAATATCTGGAGTAGAATACTGTACATAGATCTCTATCTGCAGATATGCCTTTATTCTCCATAAACCTCTAAATCACAGATCATACACATTAACAATGAAAATAAATTGCATTACTATGACATATGTGAGCTACTAATATCCACCCAGTTTCACTCAGACTCAGAAGCTGCTTCAAGGGAACTTGTCTTCACAACAGCGGCTGTCTGAGCTCGCGTTCTGGAGGTTGAGCCTGTTGTCTTTCTACCCTGGGAGTTGACCCTTGGCCGACGAGTTGACCCAGTGCGAGTCTTTGGTCGAACAGAATGCTGTCCTTGTGCAGTGGAGGCGACTGAGGCTAAAGAAGAATGTGATGAAGACTCTGACATCTCCACCTCACTGTTAAGTGACATTGTAGAGCCTACACGTTGAGCTCTTGCCCACTCGGCACCTCGTGATACATCTGTTGCATTGATCTGTTAAACAATATCTAACTGTATTAAGCAAATTTCAAGATTTATACACAGCACAAGGTTTGTATTGTAAAACAAGTAAAATTACTTGGTTGTCAGTACAGCCATTACAGTATTTTCTGTTATTTTATTGGTAGCCTGTCACTCAGTTTTTGTTAAAAAGCCATACTTACGAATTTTTCAGTAAAAATGGACACCTATGAAAACTGGCAAACATTTCAAATAGTGATTGTGAGATATAATTAAAAAAAAAAAAAAACATTAACGGTAAATTACCAATAGTATAGGAAAGTAAAATGACCCCTAGAAAAAAACTATATATATATATATATATAAATAAAACAGTATATACAGTGGACCCTGGCTAGATCGCAATTCAGCACTCATGGCTTCAGTTAGTCAAGGGATTTTCTGTGGAATGTCTCTCCAAATATATGGCAGAAAATTCACTAATTTGCACATTTTTTTGTGGAGCAATATTCATCAATTACTCTATCTTCATTTTACTTTTGTGACCTAATAAATTTTTTATGATAAAACTGTGACTTACTAATTTTCAAATATTAATATTAATATAAACACAGTAAAATATCAATAAAATGTTTAAGGAAAATCCCTCAAAATAACAAAACAGCTTACCGATGTAAATATTCCTCAGTTCAACCTCTATCTTTCATATTATAATATATATAATATATATATATATATATATTCTATATATATATATATATATATATATATATATATATATATATATATATATTATATATATATATATATATATATATATATTATTATTATTATATTATTATTATTAAAGAGCCGACTTTCTAGAAGCGACAATGCCATCCATTATCTTCGACAAAGTACAATGGATCCACACTCAAACTTTAGTGCCATCTGGAACCCTCGACAAAAAAATTAAAAAAACCTGAACTTGACCACGATTTTATATTTTACTGTAAGATTAGTAATGTCACACCTGTTCCTATTAAAGATCTGGCTTTCTAGAATCAATGATGCTATTCATTATAGCTATACTATATATGCAGTGGGGCCCCTGTATTCGCGGACTTATGCATTTGCGGATTTCTCTCTGGACCATATTTACCCATTATTTGTGGGAAATTTGCTTATTGGCAGTGTTTTTCTATGA